>NW_026943824.1:17201838-17231838 GCF_035594765.1 Anolis carolinensis | reverse complement strand
CTGGGTTCTTAAGTCCCACAGTATCTTTGCGTGCTCATTTTCCAATACTTTTGCAGGTTTGTGATCCCACCAGTTCTTTGCTGCTGGGAGGTGGTACTTGAGGCATAAGTTCCAATGAATCATTTGGGCCTCATAGTTGTGCCTCTGTTTGTAGTTTGTCTGTGCAATTTTCTTACAGCAGCTGAGGATATGATCCATGGTTTCGTCGGTTTCCTTGCATAGTCTGCATTTTGGGTCATCAGCTGATTTTTCAATCTTGGCCTGAATTGCCTTTGTCCTGATGTCTTGCTCCTGGGCTGCAAGGATCAGGCCTTCTGTCTCCTTCTTCAGGGGATATTATTATTATTATTATTATTATTATTATTATTATTATTTGTCCTGTTGTCTTGCTCCTGAGCTGCAAGGATCAGGCCTTCTGTCTCCTTCTTCAGGGTCCCATTCGTGAGCCAGAGCCAGGTCTTCTATTATTATTATTATTATTATTATTATTATTATTATTATTAATGGCCTTTGTCCTGATGTCTTGCTCCTGGGCTGCAAGGATCAGGCCTTCTGTCTCCTTCTTCAGGGTCCCATTTGTGAGCCAGAGCCAGGTCTTCTCCTTATCAGCTTTTCCTTCAATTTTGTCAAGGAACTTTCCATGCAGTGTTTTGTTGTGCCAGCTGTCAGTTCTAGTTTGTAGTGCGGTTTTCTTGTACTGGTTTTTTGTCTGCTGTGCTTTGAGGAATTTCTGATTTTTGACTTCAATCAAAGCAGGTTCTTCACTTTGCTTTCCATATTCTGCCAGGGATGTTCTTCTTCTTTGGCTGCTTGTTTGACTTGTAAGAGTCCTCTGCCCCCTGATCTTCTAGGCAGATATAGCCGGTCAATATCACTGTGCGGGTGCAGTGAATGATGAATGGTCATGAGTTTTCTTGTTTTTCTGTCCAAATTGTCCAGTTCCATCTGTGTCCAGTTTATAATGTCAGCAGTATATCTTATGACAGGTATGGCCCAGGTGTTTATGGCCCAGGTGTTTATGACCTTATTATTATTATTTGAAACACAACAAGATGAGTCCACAGCAGACACTCTGCTGGCTGTTGTATTGGATCACATATCGGACTCATCACAAGTTGTTGTTGTTGTTGTTGTTGTTGTTGTTGTTGTTGTTGTTGTTGTTAGCAGGAAATCTATCAATCTATCAATCCATCCATCTATCTCTCTATCTCTTCATCTGTGTCCCTGTCTACTTACCTACCAACCAATCCATCCATCCATCTATCCATTCACCAATGCATTTCTACCAGCTGTTAAGAATTGTGGAAGTTGCAGTCCAAAACACTTGGAGGGAGGGTCAAAGTCAACACTGAAATGTGGTTTGAATGCGGGACTAGATCTCCAGGAGACCAGGTTTAAATCCTTTCTCAGCCATAGGAATTCATGGGATGCTTTGGGCAAGTCACACTCTCTCAGCCTCAGAGGACGGCAACAGTCGAGGTTGAGGAAATGTCACCACGAGTTCGACACAAGTTGGCATGAACGCAAATACACACCACACACACATACACACAGTGAGGCTTTGTTCTGGTGGAAAGGGCCGAAACCGAAAACAAAATATTATTCAGCACTTTGGACAGTGTTTGCTCAAGAAAAATGTGGCTTATGGTGCCATGCAAGAGGTTGAGGAGGGTGACCACATTTGTACAGAATTGTTGTTTGTTTTGTGTAGTTTCATTCACAATGCCTCATTTTCGTATTCGTGTCCCGCAAACGAAAATGGGCCACCTAAATGACATGAATTATTATTATTATTATTATTATTATTATTATTATTATTATTATTATCATCATCATCATCATCAAGACCCATTGATACACATCGGATGTAATTGGGAGGCACTCCTCTCCCAGACTCAGCTTAGGGTCCCAGAATAACTGCTATTCTTAACATTATTATTATTATTATTATTATTATTATTATTATCAAGACCCATTGGTACATATCAGATGTAATTGGGAGGCACTCGTCTCCCAGACCCAGCTTAGGGTCCCAGAATAACTGCTATTCTTAATATTAATATAAATATTATCATCAAGACCCATTGATACACATTGGATGTAATTGGGAGACAATCCTCTCCCAGACTCAGCTTAGGGTGCCAGAATAACTGCTGTTCTTCTTCTTCTTCTTCTTCTTCTTCTTCTTATTATTATTATTATTATTATTATCAAGGCCCATGAATACACATCGGATGTAATGGGGAGGCACTCCTCTCCCAGACTCAGCTTAGGGTCCCAGAATAACTGCTGTTCTTATTATTATTATTATTATTATTATTATTATCATCATCAAGACACATTGGTACACATTGGATGTAATGGGGAGGCACTCCTCTCCCAGACTCAGCTTAGGGTCCCAGAATAACTGCTGTTCTTCTTCTTCTTATTATTATTATTATTATTATTATCAAGGCCCATTTATACACATCGGATGTAATTGGGAGGAACTCCTCTCCCAGACCCAACTTAGGGTGCCAGAATAACTGCTGTACTACTACTTCTTCTTCTTCTTCTTCTTATTATTATTATTATTATTATCAAGGCCCATGAATACACATAGATGTGATTGGGAGAAACTCCTCTCCCAGACTCAGCTTAGGATCCCAGAATAACTGCTATTCTTAATATTAATATAAATATTATCATCAAGACCCATTGATACACATTGGATGTAATTGGGAGGCACTCCTCTCCCAGACTCAGCTTAGGGTCCCAGAATAACTGCTATTCTTCTTCTTCTTCTTCTTCTTCTTCTTATTATTATTATTATTATTATTATTATTATCAAGGCCCATTTATACACATCGGATGTAATTGGGAGGAACTCCTCTCCCAGACTCAGCTTAGGGTCCCAGAATAACTATCGTTATTTATATTAATATTATTTTTGTTATTATCAAGACTCATTGATACACATTGGATGTAATTGGGAGGCACTCCTCTCCCAGACTCAGCTTAGGGTCCCAGAATAACTGCTGTTCTTCTTCTTCTTCTTCTTCTTCTTATTATTATTATTATTATTATTATTATCAAGGCTCATTGGTACACATCAGATGTGATTGGGAGGCACTCCTCTCCCAGACTCAGCTTAGGGTCCCAGAATAACTGCTGTTCTTCTTCTTCTTCTTCTTCTTCTTCTTCTTCTTCTTATTATTATTATTATCAAGGCTCATTGGTACACATCAGATGTGATTGGGAGGCACTCCTCTCCCAGACTCAGCTTAGGGTCCCAGAACAACTGCTGTTCTTCTTCTTCTTCTTCTTCTTCTTCTTATTATTATTATTATTATTATCAAGGCTCATTGGTACACATCAGATGTGATTGGGAGGCACTCCTCTCCCAGACTCAGCTTAGGGTCCCAGAACAACTGCTGTTCTTCTTCTTCTTCTTCTTCTTCTTATTATTATTATTATTATTATTATTATCAAGGCTCATTGGTACACATCAGATGTGATTGGGAGGCACTCCTCTCCCAGACTCAGCTTAGGGTCCCAGAATAACTGCTGTTCTTCTTCTTCTTCTTCTTCTTCTTCTTATTATTATTATTATTATTATTATCAAGGCTCATTGGTACACATCAGATGTGATTGGGAGGCACTCCTCTCCCAGACTCAGCTTAGGGTTCCAGAACAACTGCTGTTCTTCTTCTT
This sequence comes from Anolis carolinensis, assembly GCF_035594765.1. Classification (NCBI taxonomy): domain Eukaryota; kingdom Metazoa; phylum Chordata; class Lepidosauria; order Squamata; family Anolidae; genus Anolis; species Anolis carolinensis. The sequence continues at coordinate 17,228,145 of NW_026943824.1, read as the reverse complement.
CTTCTTCTTCTTCTTCTTATTATTATTATTATTATTATTATCAAGGCTCATTGGTACACATCAGATGTGATTGGGAGGCACTCCTCTCCCAGACTCAGCTTAGGGTCCCAGAACAACTGCTGTTCTTCTTCTTCTTCTTCTTCTTCTTCTTCTTATTATTATTATTATTATTATCAAGGCTCATTGGTACACATCAGATGTGATTGGGAGGCACTCCTCTCCCAGACTCAGCTTAGGGTCCCAGAACAACTGCTGTTCTTCTTCTTCTTCTTCTTCTTCTTCTTATTATTATTATTATTATTATTATTATTATCAAGGCTCATTGGTACACATCAGATGTGATTGGGAGGCACTCCTCTCCCAGACTCAGCTTAGGGTCCCAGAACAACTGCTGTTCTTCTTCTTCTTCTTCTTATTATTATTATTATTATTATTATTATTATTATTATTATCAAGGCTCATTGGTACACATCAGATGTGATTGGGAGGCACTCCTCTCCCAGACTCAGCTTAGGGTCCCAGAACAACTGCTGTTCTTCTTCTTCTTCTTCTTCTTATTATTATTATTATTATTATCAAGGCTCATTGGTACACATCAGATGTGATTGGGAGGCACTCCTCTCCCAGACTCAGCTTAGGGTCCCAGAATAACTGCTGTTCTTCTTCTTCTTATTATTATTATTATTATCAAGGCTCATTGGTACACATCAGATGTGATTGGGAGGCACTCCTCTCCCAGACTCAGCTTAGGGTCCCAGAACAACTGCTGTTCTTCTTCTTCTTCTTCTTCTTCTTCTTATTATTATTATTATTATCAAGGCTCATTGGTACACATCAGATGTGATTGGGAGGCACTCCTCTCCCAGACTCAGCTTAGGGTCCCAGAATAACTGCTGTTCTTCTTCTTCTTCTTCTTCTTCTTCTTATTATTATTATTATTATTATTATCAAGGCTCATTGGTACACATCAGATGTGATTGGGAGGCACTCCTCTCCCAGACTCAGCTTAGGGTCCCAGAATAACTGCTGTTCTTCTTCTTCTTCTTCTTCTTCTTCTTATTATTATTATTATTATTATTATTATTATTATCAAGGCTCATTGGTACACATCAGATGTGATTGGGAGGCACTCCTCTCCCAGACTCAGCTTAGGGTCCCAGAATAACTGCTGTTCTTCTTCTTCTTCTTCTTCTTATTATTATTATTATTATTATTATTATTATTATTATCAAGGCTCATTGGTACACATCAGATGTGATTGGGAGGCACTCCTCTCCCAGACTCAGCTTAGGGTTCCAGAACAACTGCTGTTCTTCTTCTTCTTCTTCTTCTTCTTATTATTATTATTATTATTATTATTATCAAGGCTCATTGGTACACATCAGATGTGATTGGGAGGCACTCCTCTCCCAGACTCAGCTTAGGGTCCCAGAACAACTGCTGTTCTTCTTCTTCTTCTTCTTCTTATTATTATTATTATTATTATCAAGGCTCATTGGTACACATCAGATGTGATTGGGAGGCACTCCTCTCCCAGACTCAGCTTAGGGTCCCAGAATAACTGCTGTTCTTCTTCTTCTTCTTCTTCTTCTTCTTCTTCTTCTTATTATTATTATTATTATTATTATTATCAAGGCTCATTGGTACACATCAGATGTGATTGGGAGGCACTCCTCTCCCAGACTCAGCTTAGGGTCCCAGAATAACTGCTGTTCTTCTTCTTCTTCTTCTTCTTCTTCTTCTTCTTATTATTATTATTATTATTATTATTATTATTATCAAGGCTCATTGGTACACATCAGATGTGATTGGGAGGCACTCCTCTCCCAGACTCAGCTTAGGGTCCCAGAATAACTGCTGTTCTTCTTCTTCTTCTTCTTCTTCTTCTTATTATTATTATTATTATTATCAAGGCTCATTGGTACACATCAGATGTGATTGGGAGGCACTCCTCTCCCAGACTCAGCTTAGGGTCCCAGAATAACTGCTGTTCTTCTTCTTCTTCTTCTTATTATTATTATTATTATTATTATTATTATTATTATTATTATCAAGGCTCATTGGTACACATCAGATGTGATTGGGAGGCACTCCTCTCCCAGACTCAGCTTAGGGTCCCAGAATAACTGCTATTCTTAATATTAATATAAATATTATCATCAAGACCCATTGATACCTTTGACAGCACAGATAGGCAACAAGGCGTCTTCCACATGTTTTGCACGACAGCTCCCCAAATCCCATTATCCATGCTGGATGGGGATCATGGGCATTGTAGTCCATCCCGAGATCCTCCTCCATCTCCGGAATGTTTTTACTGAATGTTTTTACTCTGCCACTGCTTGATTTATTTGACACACCAGAAGAGAACTGTCCAAAAATAGGTTATTGACTGTTCGGAAGCCGCTGAGCAGCTGCAGCGCATGGGACGAAATGGCAGGTTGCAAACAGCCAGGGGTCTTTTGGCATTCATGCGCATGCACACATTGACCCTCAAGAATGGTGCCTTTGCTCTGTGGTTTTGCGCATGTGAACGCAGGGGAAGTGGCAATCATTGCCTTGAGACACACATATTTAAACACACACATATAAACACAAAACAGGGATATTAAGAAGGGGGAATGGTTGATGTGTGCGCATGTCAAGGCGGGTTGAATGGGACAAGAAGGCAGGAAGTCGCAGCGGGAAAACATGAATTTCCATTGTTATTGGTATTATTATTTGAAACAAAACAAGATGAGTCCACAGCAGACACTCTGCTGGCTGTAGTATTGGATCACACGTCGGACACTTCCCATGTGTCTAGGACTATTATTATTATTATTATTATTATTATTATTATTATTATTATTATTATTATTATTATTATTAGAAACACAACAAGATGAGTCCACAGCAGACACTCTTCTGGCTGTTGTATTGGATCACACATTGGGCACTTCCCAAGTGTGTAGTATTATTATTATTATTATTATTATTATTATTATTATTATTATTATGACACAGCAAACAAGATAGATATGCTGGATTTCATTTCACCAAATCACAAGTGTAACACTTCCCAAGTGTCTAGGACTGTGTGATGTATTTTCGGATGATGTGTGCAGATCCCAGCAGGGTGGCCTTTTGCAGTTGGCAGATCGTAATTTTGTCAATGTCTATTGTTTCCAAATGCCGGCTGAGATCTTTTGGCACGGCACCCAATGTGCCCATCACCACCGGGACCACCTGCACTGGTTTCTGCCAGAGTCTTTGAAGTTCAATCTTGAGGTCCTGAGAGCGGCTGAGTTTTTCCTGTTGTTTTTCGTCAATGCGACGGTCACCTGGGATGGCAACATCAATGATCCAAACCTTTTTCTTTTCCACAACTGTGATGTCTGGTGTGTTGTGTTCCAGAACTTTGTCAGTCTGGATTCGGAAGTCCCACAGTATCTTAGCGTGCTCATTTTCCAAGACTTTTGCAGGTTTGTGATCCCACCAGTTCTTTGCTGCTGGGAGGTGGTACTTGAGGCATAAGTTCCAATGAATCATTTGGGCCAAATGGTTGTGCCTCTGTTTGTAGTCTGTCTGTGCGATTTTCTTACAGCAGCTGAGGATATGGTCAATGGTTTTGTCAGCTTCCTTGCAGAGTCTGCATTTTGGGTCATCAGCTGATTTTTCGATCTTGGCCTGAATTGCCTTTGTCCTGATGTCTTGCTCCTGGGCTGCAAGGATCAGGCCTTCTGTCTCCTTCTTCAGGGTCCCATTCGTGAGCCAGAGCCAGGTCTTCTATTATTATTATTATTATTATTATTATTATTATTATTATTATTATTATTAATGGCCTTTGTCCTGATGTCTTGCTCCTGGGCTGCAAGGATCAGGCCTTCTGTCTCCTTCTTCAGGGTCCCATTCGTGAGCCACAGCCAGGTCTTCTATTATTATTATTATTATTATTATTATTATTATTATTAATGGCCTTTGTCCTGATGTCTTGCTCCTGGGCTGCAAGGATCAGGCCTTCTGTCTCCTTCTTCAGGGTCCCATTCGTGAGCCAGAGCCAGGTCTTCTATTATTATTATTATTATTATTATTATTATTATTATTATTATTATTAATGGCCTTTGTCCTGATGTCTTGCTCCTGGGCTGCAAGGATCAGGCCTTCTGTCTCCTTCTTCAGGGTCCCATTCGTGAGCCACAGCCAGGTCTTCTATTATTATTATTATTATTATTATTATTATTAATTGCCTTTGTTCTGATGGCTTGCTCCTGGGCTGCAAGGATCAGGCCTTCTGTCTCCTTCTTCAGGGTCCCATTTGTGAGCCAGAGCCAGGTCTTCTCCTTATCAGCTTTTCCTTCAATTTTGTCAAGGAACTTTCCAGGCAATGTTTTGTTGTGCCAGCTGTCAGCTCTAGTTTGTAGTGCGGTTTTCTTGTACTGGTTTTTTGTCTCCAACTTCCTTGCAGAGTCTGTATTTTGGGTCATCAGCTGATTTTTCGATCTTGGCCTTAATTGCATTTGTTCCGACGGCTTGCTCCTGGGCTGCAAGAATCAGGCCTTCTGTCCATAGTAAAACACACATTACATTTTTATATAGATAGATTTCTGGTCTCGGGTATTATGTGCAAAGGATACTACTCAACCTGTTTCCAGTCATTTTCTTAGTTTAGCATAATGTTGCCCAGCTTTGTTAATGATGAACTGCGATGCCAGGGTTTGCCCCCGACGCTGACCAATGCAGGCGAATGAAAGCACGGCCTTTGTTTTTGCTGAGCATCCAGTGGAAAAACCATATGTTAGGTTCTCCGAGGGCAGCAAACATTTGCAGCAGGAGAGAAGACTTGCTGCTGCTTTTTTTCTGCCGTCGTGAAAAGATGTCAGAGCAGCAGGCGAAAGCCAGGCCTCTGCATGTAAATAAGCGATAGAACGGCCCCATTAACCTCCAAAGGACTCGGGTTTTCTGTGGTTTTGTGGTTTCGTTTTCGTTCCGGTAAGATTCGGTCCATTGATGCCAATGCGGAAGCTCACGAGGCTCGTTTCTCCATCATTTTTAAGGCTATTAGGGTGAACCTTGGCAAACTTGTAGGACATATTTACAGCGCCGAGCCTGCCGAGTGTCAAAACATTCCGCTCTTCCGCTGATATTTTTGGAAAAAAAAAATCAATTTTTTTAAAATTAAATTTTACATTTTCCAAATCTGTATTTTTTAATAGAAGATAGAAATAGAAAGCAGGTATGCTCGATTCCAGCCACAGGGGATGACACTGAGTGCTGTACTTCCTCATTCCTTTCCTTGTGCTGCTGGCAGTTTTATGGTATTGTAAATTAGTTAAATTGGCCTGCCACATAAAGCGTACCTAAATTTCCTAGTTGACAGAGGCAACTGTCTTTAGTCAACAGCAAGCTGGGCTATTTACTGTTTGAGGGCTTAACCTGACCTGGGCTTCGAACTGATGACCTCTCAGTCAGTAGTGATTTATTGCAGCTTGTTACTAGCCAGCTGCGCCACAGCCCGGCCCTGTATATACAGTAGAGTCTCACTTATCCAACATAAACGGGCCGGCAGAACATTGGATAAGCGAATATGTTGGATAATAAGGAGAGATTTAAAAAAAGCCTATTAAACATCAAAATAGGTTATGATTTGACAAATAAAGCACCAAAACATCATGTTATACAACAAATTTGACAGAAAAAGTAGTTCAATACGCAGTAATGCTATGTAGTAATTACTGTAGTTACGAATTTAGCACCAAAACATCACAATGCATTGAAAACATTGACTACAAAAATGCGTTGGATAATCCAGAACGTTGGATAAGTGAGACTCTACTGTATATATATATATATATATATATATATATATATATATATACAGTAGAGTCTCACTTATCCAACATGAATGGGCCAGTTGGATAAGTGAAAACATTGGATAATAAGGAGGGATTAAGCAAAAGCCTATTAAACGTTACGATGCTGGATCTTGTGTTTCTCCCCCATTGTGAATCCCACATGTGTCTCCTATCCATTTTTTATATATTTTTATATATGTTATATCTACAGTAGAGTCTCACTTATCCAACACTCGCTTATCCAACATTCTGGATTATCCAACGCATTTTGTAGTCAATGTTTTCAATATATCGTGATATTTTGGTGCTAAATTCATAAATACAGTAATTACTACATAGCATTACTGCGTATTGAACTACTTTTTCTGCCAAATTTGTTGTATAACATGATGTTTTGGTGCTTAATTTGTAAAATCATAACCTAATTTGATGTTTAATAGGCTTTTCCTTAATGCCTCCTTATTATCCAACATATTCGCTTATCCAACATTCTGCCGGCCCATTTATGTTGGATAAGTGAGACTCTACTGTGTGTATATATATATATACACACACACACAGTAGAGTCTCGCTTATCCAACATGAATGGGCCAGTAGTGATTTATTGCAGCTTGTTACTAGCCAGCTGCGCCACAGCCCGGCCCTGTGTGTGTGTGTGTGTGTGTGTGTGTGTGTGTGTGTGTGTGTGTGTGTGTATACACACACACACACAGTAGAGTCTCACTTATCCAACATGAATGGGCCAGTTGGATAAGTGAAAACATTGGATAATAAGGAGGGATTAAGCAAAAGCCTATTAAACGTTACGATGCTGGATCTTGTGTTTCTCCCCCATTGTGAATCCCACATGTGTCTCCTATCCATTTTTTATATATTTTTATATATATTATATATATATAACCTTTAAAACTGTGGCATAAACACTGAAAACTAGGAGGTTCTGGCCCTTGAGCGCTCTAACTGGAGGTCAGCTGTGACCAGCAGTGCTGTGGAATTTGAAGAGGCACGAATGGAGGGCTTAAGGGAGAAATGTGCCAAGAGGAAGGAGCGTTAAGCCAACCCTGACCTTTTATCTGGAAACGGATGTCTTCACTGCGGGAGAACATGCGGATAAATAATAGGGCTTCACAGCCACCTACGGACCCATCACCAAGGTACTGCTCTGAGAGGACCATCATCCTCGGTCTACGTGGGATTGCCTAATTAAGTAAAGTAAGTAAGTAAGGTAGTCCAAAGCTATTAGCCTTGTATAATAATAATAATAATAGTAATAATAATAATAATAATAACTTTATTTATACCCCGCCACCATCTCCCCAATGGGGACTCGGGGCGGCTTACATGGGGCCATGCCCAAGATAATACAATATAACCATAACATAATACAATTAAATAATACATTACATAAAATAAACAGTACAACATAAGATCGAAACAGCAATATAACAAGAGCGGGCCGCATGAACACTACATTTAAAAACTAGATTAAAAATTAAAACTCTGGGTGAGAAAGGGATCAGAATAAAAACCTCGAGGGACGGGACATCAGATAGTGAACCAGTCTAGAGGATAAATATCGGGGGGAGTAGCATAGAACATTTACTCTCCGAAAGCACACCGGAAGAGCCATGTTTTTAAATCTTTCCTGAAGGCTAAAAGGGTGGGGGCTTGCCTGATTTCAATGGGCAGCGAGTTCCACAAGCGAGGGGCCACCGCAGAGAAGGCTCTCTCCCTTGTTCCTACAAGGCGAGCCTGAGATATAGGTAGTGGCGACAGGAGGGCCTCCCCCGATGATCGGAGAGGTCGGGCAGGTTTATGGAAGGAGATACGGTCACGAAGGTAGGTGGGTCCCAAACCGTTTAGGGCTTTATAAATGATGGTCTGCACCTTGAATTGGGATCGGAAAATGAACAGAAGCCAGAGGAGCTCCTTAAACAGGGGAGTAGATCTCTCCCTGTAATTCGCCCCGGTTATTAACCTGGCCGCCGAGCGTTGGACCAGTTGTAATTTCCGAGCCGTCTTCAAGGGAAGCCCCACGTAGAGCGCATTACAGTAGTCCAGTCTAGAGGTGACTAAGGCATGCACCACCGTGGTCAAGTCAGACTTCACGAGGTATGGTCGCAGTTGGCGCACAAGTTTGAGTTGTGCGAAAGCCGACACCTGAGCCTCAAGCGTCAACGCTGAATCCAGGAGGACCCCCAAACTGCAATGGACCTGTGACTTCAGGGGGAGTGCAACCCCGTCCAGCACAGGTTGCCACCCAATACCCCGATCCGACGCGCGACTGACCAGGAGGGCCTCTGTCTTGTCAGGATTGATCCTCAGCTTGTTCCTCCTCATCCAGTCCGCCACAGCGGCCAGGCACTGGTTCAGCACCCGAGGGGCTTCCTTGGATTCTGGTGGGAACGAGTAGTGGATCTGTGTGTCATCCGCGTAGAGATGGCAACGCCCTCCAAAACTCCGGATGACCTCTCCCAGCGGTTTCATGTAGATGTTAAATAGCATGGGGGATAAAATAGACCAGGGGTCCCCAAACTTTTTAAACAGGGGGCCAGTTCACGATCCTTCGGACTGTTGGAGGGCCGGACTATAGTTGCCACTGAGCAATAATAATAATAATTATTATTATTAATAATAATAATAATAATAATAATAATAATAATAACAACAACAACAACAACAATAAAAAGAGGGTTGGAAAAGACCCTTTGGGCTGTTGAGTCCAATCCCCTTCTGCCTTTGTGCACCGAAAGCGCAAACAATGCACCCCTGACAGATGGCCACCCAGCCTCAATATATAATAATAATAATAATAATAATAATAATAATAAAGAGGGTTGGAAGAGACCCCTTGGGCCATTGAGTCCAACCCCCTTCTGCCTTTGTGCACCAAAAGCACAAGCAAAGCACCCCTGACAGATGGCCACCCAGCCTCAACTTTAATAATAATAATAATAATAATAATAATAATAATAATAATAATAATAATAGTAATAAAGAGGGTTGGAAGAGACCCCTTGGGCCATTGAGTCCAACCCCCTTCTGCCCTTGTGCACTAAAAGCACAAGCAAAGCATCCCTGACAGATGGCCACCCAGCCTCAATGATAATAATAATAATAATAATAATAATAGGACCTCAAGATTGAACTTCAAAGACTCTGGCAGAAACCAGTACAGGTGGTCCCGGTGGTGATGGGCACACTGGGTGCTGTGCCAAAAGATCTCGGCCGGCATTTGGAAACAATAGACATTGACAAAATCACCATCTGCCAACTGCAAAAGGCCACCCTACTGGGATCTGCACACATCATCAGAAAATACATCACACAGTCCTAGACACTTGGGAAGTGTTCGACTTGTGGTTTTGCGAAACGAAATCCAGCATATCTATCTTGTTTGCTGTGCCATACAACGTCGTTGTGTTGATAATAATAATAATAATAATAAGGGTTGTAAGAGAAGAAGAGACCCCTTGGGTTATTTAGCCCAACCCCCTTATGCCCTCGTGCCGTGGGGGCCGGATAAGTGGCTTCGATGGGCCGCATCCGGCCCCCGGGCCTTAGTTTGGGGACCCCTGAAATAGACCCTTGCGGGACCCCACAGGTCAATGGCCAGGGGTCCGAGCAGGTGTCCCCCAGCTTCACCATCTGGGAACGGCCCTCCAGGAAGGACTGGAGCCACAGCAGAACCGTGCCCCCGAGCCCCATCCCAGAGAGCCTCCCCAGAAGGAGACCATGGTCGATGGTATCGAAAGCCGCTGAGATGTCCAGGAGAACCAGGAGGGTTATATTGCCAAATGCATGTGCAAAGGAGAAGAGCATCTTTCCTTGCGCGATGATGCTCACAACCAAAGCAAACATAGGCGCTGGGATATTAGCCTCCCACATCTTTCGGCTTCCAAGACTCGATGCAAAGCCCTTTCTCAGGCCAGAGATTATCTCTCAACCAGGATTAGTCTATTGTCGAACGTGAGTGGCATTAGCGCTTCAAGGCGGATCAGTGGTCTTCCCCATTGGCTGCCACGAGGTCGTTTTAATTGGAGATGCCGAGGATTAGATCTGGAGACTCCGGCATGCAAAGGCGGTGATCTGACCGATCAGCACGGAGATATCTCTTCTCTAACCATTGTTGCAGCGTCCTTTGTGTATGTGGACTTGGTGGTCTCCCATCCAAGGATTAACCAGCGCTGACCCTGCTTAGCTTCCAAGAGAAGACAGGGTCTGGTGTCTTGAAGGTATTTGGGCTATGTGTGGGATATTCAACCGTTTATAATCATGATGACAGCTATAGAACTGGTAGACTGGCCTGCAAGATTGGCTAGTGATAGAAAATAACCATGTGGGGAAAATGAGAACTAAACAGGGAATGCATTGAATTGCATTATATGGATCTACACTAGGTGATTGTAGAGACCTATTCTGGATCTGCATGTTCTTCCGCAGTGAGGACTTCCAAGTGGAGGCGGTCCCAACAAGGGTTGGCTTGATGCTCCTTCTTCCTCTTGGCACATTTCTCCCTTTCGCCCTCTATTCATTCCTGCCTCTTCGAATTCCACAGCACTGTTGGTCACAGCAGACCTCCAGTTCTAACGCTCAAGGGCCATGGCTTCCTAGTCTGCTGAAAGAGCATTTGGTTTTCTCGATGTTCAGTGAGAGGCCAAGCTTTTCATATGCTTCTGCAACGATGTTTAGAGTAGCTTGTAGGTCTTCTTCTGAATGAGCACAGACTAGGTCAGTGATGGCCAGCCTATGACACGCGTGTCAGCACTGACACGCCTAGCCATTTTTGCTGACACGCTGCCGCATGCAGATTGATTGGATGACTATGTCTTTTGTGGCCAAATTTGGTGTGATGTGGTCCAGTGGTTTTGTTGTTTACTCCATGGGAATTATGCACATTACACACACACACACACACATATATACTAGCTAATGCCTGGCCATGCGTTGCTGTGGCTAGGACTTAATTTTTCTTTTCTTTTTGTTGTATGAACATAGAGGCATGGATGAGAGGTTGTGCTGTCAATTCTCGAAGTTGTGGGGAGTTTAGTTTAGTTGTTTTGTACGGTGCCGTGATTCCATTACCCTTTTATATATATAGACTAGCTGTGCCCGGCCACGCGTTGCTGTGGCGAAGTATGGTGGTATGGGAAATAAAGTACAGTAGAGTCTCACTTATCCAACACTCGCTTATCCAACGTTCTGGATTATCCAACGCATTTTTGTAGTCAATGTTTTCAATACATCGTGATACTTTGGTGCTAAATTCGTAAATACAGCAATTACTACATAGCATTACTGTGTATTGAACTACTTTTTCTGTCAAATTTGTTGTATAACATGATGTTTTGGTGCTTAATAAGTAAAATCATAACCTAATTTGATGTTTATTAGGCTTTTCCTTAATGCCTCCTTATTATCCAACATATTCGCTTATCCAACATTCTGCTGGCCTGTTTATGTTGGATAAGTGAGACTCTACTGTATTGAGGAATTGGTGGTAGTTAAGGTAAAGGGTCCCCTGGGCTGAGTGGGTTGCTAGGAGACCAAGTGAGCGGAGCTTAGCCTTCTAACTGGCAGCAATTGGATAAAAACAATTATTCCTCTCCCTCTAATTAGGACTTTATTTTTCTTTTCTTTTTGTTGTATCAACCTAGAGGCATGGATGAGGGGTTGTGATGTCAGTTTTCGAGGTTGTGGGGTGTTTACTTTTGTTGTTTTGTCCGCTGCCGTGATGCCATCACTCTTTTATATATATAGATATAGATATAGATATAATATTCTATTATTATTGTAGGAGCCTCCGGTGGCCTAGAGGACTAAAGCCTTGTGACTTGAAGGTTGGCTTGCTGACCTGAAGGCTGCCAGGTTCGAATCCCACCCGGGGAGAGTGCGGATGAGCTCCCTCTGTCAGCTCCAGCTCCATGCGCGGACATGAGAGAAGGCTCCCACAAGGATGGTAAAACATCAAAACATCCGGGCAATGTCCCCTGGGCAACGTCCTTGCAGAAGGCCAATTCTCTCACTTCAGAAGCAACTCCGGTTGCTCCTGACACAAATATATATATATATATATATATATATATATATATATATATAATTGTAGTATATTATTATATTATTACTATTATATTATTATACTAGCTGTGCCCGGCCACGCATTGCTGTGGCTTAGTCTGGTGGTGTTGGTCAGTCTACATTAGGTTGTATTGATGCTGTGACCTCCACCCTTTGGTTTGTTGTTAATCGTAATGTCTGATTCTGCTGAGTGCGGTTTATATTTTTATTGTGGTACAATAGTCTTTTATTTGTTTTGCCTGTGTAGGTGTTTATTATTATTGTTGTTGTAGTGATTATGAAGGTTGGATAAGTTAGATGCTACTGTATTGTTTTTTGGAGGCCCAGTTTAGCACTGACTGGCCTCTCAGCCTCAGTGCCTGGCTGTTTCTTGCCTGTGATGGTGTTGATTCTTATTGTTGTTGTTGTTGTCATTGTTATTATTGTAATTGTTTTTTTGGAGGCCAAGTGTGAATGTAGGGATTGGGGAGGTGGATGAGTTGTGTTGTCAAATGTTGTATTTGTTATAGTCACAATGCGTTGTTGTGAGTTTTGTGTGTCTGGATTGTGGTTTTGTGGTGTGGTTGTGTTGTTACAACTGAGAGGCAAGGTTTTTGTGTTGTGTTGCGAAGTTTTGTATTTCTGGGTCGTTTAGTTGTGTGCCAAGTTTTGTATTTCTGGGGCGTTTAGTTGTGTTGTTATAGTCATGATGCATTGTTGTGAGTTTTGTGGGTCCGGATTGTGGTTTTGTGGTGTGGTTGTGTTGTTACAATCGGGAGGGAAAGCTTTTGTGTTGTGTGGCCAAGTTTCGTATTTCTGGGGCGTTTAGTTGTGTTGTTATAGTCATGATGCGTTGTTGTGAGTTTTGTGGGTCCGGATTGTGGTTTTGTGTTGTGGTTGTGTTGTTACAACCGAGAGGCAAGGCTTTTGCGTTGTGTTGTCAAATTTTGTATTTCTGGGGCGTTTAGTTGTGTTATAGTCACGATGCATTGTTGTGAGTTTTGTGGGTCCGGATTGTGGTTTTGTGGTGTGGTTGTGTTGTTACAACCGGGAGGCAAGGTTTTTGCGTTGTGTTGTCAAGTTTTATATTTCTGGGGCGTTTAGTTGTGTGCCAAGTTTTGTATTTCTGGGGCGTTTAGTTGTGTTGTTATAGTCATGAAGTGTTGTTGTGAGTTTTGTGGGTCCGGATTGTGGTTTTGTGGTGTGGTTGTGTTGTTGTAACCGGGAGGCAAGGATTTTGCATTGTGTTGCCAAGTTTCATATTTCTGGGATGTTTAGTTTTGTTGTTATAGTCACTGCGCCCGCAACTTTATCCTTTTATATATATTGATTATTCATTATTCATGACTACATTGAAGCTATAATAGAGAGAAATCAGTGTGGAAACTGCAAGAGGTCCCATAGATTGTTGTACATGGAATTAATGGTAGTAAATAGTTTTTGATTTATTGAATACAGTGATATATTACAATTATATATTTTTGTTATTTAAACTATATATATTGTGAAATTATGGGTTTTTTTCTCGAAGTGACACACCACCCAAGTCATGCTAAGCTTTTTGGTGAATTTTGACACACCAAACGCAAAAGGTTGCCCATCATTGGACTACGTTATCATCAGCATATTGGAGTTCTATAACAGATGTTGTTGGGACCTTGTTTTAGCTGCTGTTGAGGTTAAATAGCTTGCCATCTGTCCAACAGATGATTTCGACCCCGGTGAGAAGCTTCCCATCAACAAGATAAAGTATCACAACAATGAAGATGGAGAATATGATTGGGACAATAACACACCCCTGTTCCACAGCAATTATAGTGGTATCAAACTGTTCTAAATATGCAATACATTTTTAGTTCCCATTTTTAGTTCCCATACATATATATATATGTACAGTAGAGTCTCGCTTATCCAACGTAAACGGGCCGGCAGAACGTTGGATAAGCGAATATGTTGGATAATAAGGAGAGATTAAGGAAAAGCCTATTAAACATTAAATTAGGTTATGATTTTACAAATTAAGCACCAAAACGTCATGCTATACAACAAATTTGACAGAAAAGGTAGTTCAATACACAGTAATGCTATGTAGTAACTACTGTATTTACGAATTTAGCACCAAAATATCATGATATATTGAAAATATTGACTACAAAAATGCGTTGGATAATCCAGAACGTTGGATAAGCGAATATGTTGGATAATAAGGAGAGATTAAGGAAAAGCCTATTAAACATTAAATTAGGTTATGATTTTACAAATTAAGCACCAAAACATCATGCTATACAACAAATTTGACAGAAAAGGTAGTTCAATACACAGTAATGCTATGTAGTAACTACTGTATTTGCGAATTTAGCACCAAAATATCATGATATATTGAAAATATTGACTACAAAAATGCGTTGGATAATCCAGAACGTTGGATAAGCGAGTGTTGGATAAGTGAGACTCTACTGTATATCTGTTTTAGGATGCTATATCCTTTGCCATACATATAAGCAGTGCCGTGCATTTAGAAACAAATGCTAAGAAGTAAAATTAAAGATAAATGAGCGCTTATTTTAATGAGATGATATATAAATTTAGAAAAGGTGGGTGGCTTCCGAAGGAGGAGGGTTGCCAGCCTGATGATTTCCAAAATAAGAAACACTGCTGTGAGACAAAAAGAACACGACTTGTTAAAGCGTTGTTGGGATATTAACTGTACTCGCTCCACGTAATGATACAGTCATATTGTGATGGCTTTACTTGGAGGCTATCTGTATACATTCTGTTAAGATCAAGACCCTTAACACACACGGGCGCTTTAGGCAAGGGAAAAGTTAAACAAAACAAGATGAATAAAGGGTTAACTCTTTCCACCATGTCTCCTGAATCAATTTAACAATATAATAATATATAATATTCATATTATACTATACTAATATTATAATTAGTATATAATAATTGTATATATAGTAGAGTCTCACTTATCCAACATAAACGGGCCGGCAGAATGTTGGATAAGTGAATATGTTGGATAATAAGGAGGCATTAAGGAAAAGCCTATTAAACATCAAATTAGGTTATGATTTTACAAATTAAGCACCAAAGCATCATGTTAGACAACAAATTTGATAGAAAAGTAGTTCAATATGCAGTAATGCTATGTAGTAATTAACGAATTAGTTAATTAGTAGTAGTTTACGAATTTACGAATTAGTAGTAGTTTACGAATTTAGCACCAAAATATCACGATGTTTTGAAAACATTGAATACAAAAATGCATTGGATAATCCAGAATGTTGGATAAGTGAGACTCTACTGCAATAACATATAATACTCATATTATACTATACTAATATTATAATGTATATACATATAATATTGATAATAGTATTATGATGTAATACAATGTAATAATTGTATCTATTATCTATGTATCTATTATTATTATGTTTATTTATATCCTGCTTTTTCTCTCCAAAAGGAGACTCAAATTGTCTATATTATTATTATTATTATTATTATTATTATTATTATTATTATTATTATTATTATGTTTATTTATGCCCCTCTTTTTCCTTCCATAAAGAGACTCAAATAATCTATGTATCTATTATTATTGTTGCTGCTGCTGTTATGTTTATTTACACCCCGCTTTTTCTTTCCATAAAGAGACTCAAATCGTCTATGTATCTATTATTATTATTATTATTATTATTATTATTATTATTATTATTATTTCATTTCTATCCTGTTTTTCTCCCATGGGTGGCATTCAAAGCGGTGTACAATATATAAAATTCATACAAATTCATTGAACAGCAATACATAATCAATTAAAACATCACATCCTGTTTAAAACCCAATTAAAATCTCAACTAAAACCATTTTAAAACTTACAACAAGCACTACGACTACTAATAATAGATACATGGACAATTTGAGTCTCTTTATGGAAAGAAAAAGCAGGATATAAATAAACATAATACTACTACTACTACTTATTATTATTATTATTATTATTATTATTATTGGTACATAGATGATTTGGTGCTTGTTATTATCCATAACCTTCAGCCACTGAAGTTATTTGTCAAGTAATTTGTCAAATAATAATAATAGTAATACATCACACAGTCCTAAACACTTGGGAAGTGTTCGACTTGTGATTTTGTGATACGAAATCCCGCATATATATCTCATTTGCTGTGTCATAATAAAATAATAATAATAATAATAATAATAATAATAATAATAATAATAGATACATAGACGATTTGAGTCTCTTTATGGAAAGGAAAAAGCAGGATATAAATAAATATAATACTACTAATTGTTATTATTGTTGTTGTTGTTGTTGTTGGTACATAGATGATTGGGTGCTTGTTATTATCCATAACCTTCAGCCACTAAAGTTATTTGTCAAGTAATTTGTATAATAATAATAATAATAATAATAATAATAATAATAATATACATCACACAGTCCTAGACACTTGGGAAGTGTTCGACTTGTGATTTTGTGATACGAAATCCAGCATATATATCTCATTTGCTGTGTCATACTCTGTCTTTGTGTCAATAATAATAATAATAATAGATACATAGACGATTTGAGTCTCTTTATGGAAAGGAAAAAGCAGGATATAAATAAATATAATACTACTAATTGTTATTATTGTTGTTGTTGTTGTTGTTGGTACATAGATGATTGGGTGCTTGTTATTATCCATAACCTTCAGCCACTAAAGTTATTTGTCAAGTAATTTGTATAATAATAATAATAATAATAATAATAATAATAATAATAATAATAATATACATCACACAGTCCTAGACACTTGGGAAATGTTCGACTTGTGATTTTGTGATACGAAATCCAGCATATCTATCTTGTTTGCTGTGTCATAATAAAATAATAATAATAATAATAATAATAATAATAATAATAATAATACATCACACAGTCCTAGACACTTGGGAAATGTTCGACTTGTGATTTTGTGATACGAAATCCAGCATATAGATCTCGTTTGCTGTGTCATACTATGTCTTTGTGTTGTTAATAATAATAATAATAATAATAATAATAATAATAATAATAATAATAATAATACTTTATTTCTAGACCACCCCCTCTCCCCAGAGGGACTTAGGGTGGTTAACATACATATAAACGGCAAACATTCAATGCCATGAATACTTCACTTAATATCAAAAGTATAAAAAGATGAAGGGAGTCTCTCATCCGGCATCAGTCACTGACTAAGGTTCTGGGTTTGAGCCTGCCACTTTTGGACTCTCGCTTGCTGAGGTGTTCCTTCAAGTATCTCTGTAGATCTTAGAAAGCTATTTCTTGGTTTAAGGCAGGAGATGCAGTCAGATAGGTGAGTAGATCTTGAAAGAACCATTTAGGGCTTTAAAAACCAGCACCTTGAATCGGGCCCGGAAACATATTGGCAGCCAGTGCAGGGGCTAATAGCTCTGGCTAATAGGCTCCGCTTTCTTCTAGACAGATCTCCCCGGAGGCCTAGATTCATGATCCATGCTGAGATCCATTATCTTATTTCTAACATTCTCTCTCTCTCTCTCTCTCTCTTTCTGTCCTCGAGAGGGACAAAAGCTATTCCAGGAATACAAGGCCGGGAGGAGGTAATGGACGGGGCATGGAAACAACTCCCTTTCTCGCTTTATCTTTCTGTTTTCCCCCCTCTGACACCAACTAACCATTTTCTCTTCGTTCAATGGACGAAGAGAAAATGATGGGATGTCCGAAGCTTGGCTATTTGGGATTAGTATGTACAGTTGGGAAGGCAGGAGAGGAGTTTTTTATATTGGACTAACTGTGCCCGGCCACGTGTTGCTGTGGTGTAGTTTGGTGGTTAGGATACCTCTGGTTAGGAAGCAGCCTGGCTTTGAAGCTGCAAGGCTGTTCAGTAGCATTCAAGGTGGCCAACGAAGGATCCGTCTGGTTAGGAAGCAGCCTGGCTTTGAAGCTGCAAGGCTGTTCAGTAGCATTCAAGGTGGCCAACGAAGGATCCGTCTGGTTAGGAAGCAGCCTGGCTTTGAAGCTGCAAGGCTGTTCAGTAGCATTCAAGGTGGCCAACGAAGGATCCGTCTGGTTAGGAAGCAGCCTGGCTTTGAAGCTGCAAGGCTGTTCAGTGGCATTCAAGGTGGCCAACGGAGGAGCCTTCTGGTTAGGAAGCAGCCTGGCTTTGAAGCTGCAAGGTTGTTCAGTGGCATTCAAGGTGGCCAACGGAGGAGCCTTCTGGTTAGGAAGCAGCCTGGCTTTGAAGCTGCAAGGTTGTTCAGTGGCATTCAAGGTGGCCAACGGAGGAGCCTTCTGGTTAGGAAGCAGCCTGGCTTTGAAGCTGCAAGGCTGTTCAGTGGCATTCAAGGTGGCTAATGGAGGAGCCTTCTGGTTAGGAAGCAGCCTGGCTTTGAAGCTGCAAGGCTGTTCAGTGGCATTCAAGGTGGCCAACGGAGGAGCCTTCTGGTTAGGAAGCAGCCTGGCTTTGAAGCTGCAAGGCTGTTCAGTGGCATTCAAGGTGGCTAATGGAGGAGCCTTCTGGTTAGGAAGCAGCCTGGCTTTGAAGCTGCAAGGCTGTTCAGTGGCATTCAAGGTGGCCAACAGAGGATCTTTCTGGTTAGGAAGCAGCCTGGCTTTGAAGCTGCAAGGCTGTTCAGCGGCATTCAAGGTGGCCAATGAAGGGTCCCTCTGGTGAGGAAGCAGCCTGGCTTTGAAGCTGCAAGGCTGTTCAGTGGCATTCAAGGTGGCCAACGAAGGATCCGTCTGGTTAGGAAGCAGCCTGGCTTTGAAGCTGCAAGGCTGTTCAGTGGCATTCAAGGGGGCCAACGGAGGAGCCTTCTGGTTAGGAAGCAGCCTGGCTTTGAAGCTGCAAGGCTGTTCAGTGGCATTCAAGGTGGCCAACAGAGGATCTTTCTGGTTAGGAAGCAGCCTGGCTTTGAAGCTGCAAGGCTGTTCAGCGGCATTCAAGGTGGCCAATGAAGGGTCCCTCTGGTGAGGAAGCAGCCTGGCTTTGAAGCTGCAAGGCTGTTCAGTGGCATTCAAGGTGGCCAACGAAGGATCCGTCTGGTTAGGAAGCAGCCTGGCTTTGAAGCTGCAAGGCTGTTCAGTGGCATTCAAGGGGGCCAACGGAGGAGCCTTCTGGTTAGGAAGCAGCCTGGCTTTGAAGCTGCAAGGCTGTTCAGTGGCATTCAAGGTGGCCAACGGAGGATCTTTCTGGTTAGGAAGCAGCCTGGCTTTGAAGCTGCAAGGCTGTTCAGTGGCATTCAAGGTGGCCAACGGATGATCCGTCTGGTTAGGAAGCAGCCTGGCTTTGAAGCTGCAAGGCTGTTCAGTGGCATTCAAGGGGGCCAACGGAGGAGCCTTCTGGTTAGGAAGCAGCCTGGCTTTGAAGCTGCAAGGCTGTTCAGTGGCATTCAAGGGGGCCAACGGAGGATCTTTCTGGTTAGGAAGCAGCCTGGCTTTGAAGCTGCAAGGCTGTTCAGTGGCATTCAAGGTGGCTAATGGAGGAGCCTTCTGGTTAGGAAGCAGCCTGGCTTTGAAGCTGCAAGGCTGTTCAGTGGCATTCAAGGTGGCTAATGGAGGAGCCTTCTGGTTAGGAAGCAGCCTGGCTTTGAAGCTGCAAGGCTGTTCAGTGGCATTCAAGGTGGCTAATGGAGGATCCGTCTGGTTAGGAAGCAGCCTGGCTTTGAAGCTGCAAGGCTGTTCAGTGGCATTCAAGGTGGCTAATGGAGGAGCCTTCTGGTTAGGAAGCAGCCTGGCTTTGAAGCTGCAAGGCTGTTCAGTGGCATTCAAGGGGGCCAACGGAGGATCCGTCTGGTTAGGAAGCAGCCTGGCTTTGAAGCTGCAAGGCTGTTCAGTGGCATTCAAGGGGGCCAACGGAGGATCCGTCTGGTTAGGAAGCAGCCTGGCTTTGAAGCTGTAAGGCTGTTCAGTGGCATTCAAGGTGGCCAATGGAGGGTTGGACTAGATGGCCCTTGGAGGTCTCAATAATAATAAATAATATTAATAATAGAGGTGTAAATAATAATAATAATAATAATAATAATAATAATAATAATCCTCAAAACACAACAGACAAAGAATCATTACAAGAAAACCGCACTACAAACTAGAGCTGACAGCTGGCACAACAAAACATTGCATGGAAAGTTCCCTGACAAAATGGAAGGAAAAGCTGATAAGGAGAAGACCTGGCTCTGGCTCACGAATGGGACCCTGAAGAAGGAGACAGAAGGCCTGATCCTTGCAGCCCAGGAGCAAGACATCAGGACAAAGGCAGTTCAGGCCAAGATCGAAAAATCAGCTGATGACCCAAAATGCAGACTGTGCAAGGAAGCCGACGAAACCATTGATCACATCCTCAGCTGCTGTAAGAATATCGCACAGACTACAAACAGAGGCACAACTATGTGGCCCAAATGATTCATTGGAATTTATGCCTCAAGTACCACCTCCCAGCAGCAAAGAACTGGTGGGATCACAAACCTGCAAAAGTATTGGAAAATGAACACGCAAAGATACTGTGGGACTTCCGAATCCAGACTGACAAAGTTCTGGAACACAACACACCAGACATCACAGTTTTGGAAAAGAACAAGGTTTGGATCATTGATGTCGCCATCCCAGGTGACAGTCGCATTGACGAAAAACAACATGAAAAACTCAGCCGCTATCAGGACCTCAAGATTGAACTTCAAAGACTGGCAGAAACCAGTGCAGGTGGTCCCAGTGGTGATGGGCACATTGGGTGCCGTGCCAAAAGATCTCAGCCGGCATTTGGAAACAATAGACATTGACAAAATTACGATCTGCCAACTGCAAAAGGCCACCCTGCTGGGATCTGCACGCATCATCCGAAAATACATCACACAGTCCTAGACACTTGGGAAGTGTTCGACTTGTGATTTTGTGATACGAAATCCAGCATGTCTATCTCGTTTGCTGTGTCATGTATGTATTTGTGTCAATAATAATAATAATAATAATAATATTTGCCGATTCATCACATAGTCCTAGACTCTTGGGATGTGTTCGACGTGTGATCCAATACAACAGCCAGCATAGTGATCTTGTTTGCTGTGTACTCATCTTGTAGTGTATCTAATAATAATAATAATAATAATAATAATAATAATAATAATAATAATAATAATGCTTTATTTATAGCCCGCCCTATCTCCCCAAAGGGACTCAGGGCAACTTTTTCTAGGTTTTTTTGTTTGAAAGACATATTTTGGATGACTATGTCTTTTGTAGCCAAATTGGTGTGATTTGGTCCAGTGGTTTTGTTGTTTACTCCATAGTAAAACGAGCATTACATTTATATATCTATATATATAAAAGAGTAATGGCATCAGGGCAGCGGACAAAACAACCAAACTACAGGCCCCCCAACCTCGAAATTTGACAACACAACCCATCATTCACGGCTCTAGGTTGATACAACAAAAAGAAAAGAAAAATAAAGTTCTAATTACAGGGAGAGGAATTTTCCAATTGCTGCCAGTTAGAAGGCTAAGCTCCGCCCACTTGGTCTCCTAGCAACCTACTCAGCCCAGGGGACAGGCACAGTTAGGCCTCACTTAGGCCTCTTCCACAGATTATGATTTTAACTGGATTATATGGCAATGTAGACTCAAGGCCCTTCCACATCTATATAACCCATTTAGAATCTTATATTATCTGCTTTGAACTGGATTGTCTTGAGTCCACACTGCCATATAATCCACTTCAGTGTGCATAGTAAACATAAAGACAACCATTCAACAGACATTCCATACCACCACTACCTCAACAATTTCTCACCAACACCACCAGACAAAGTCACAGCAACGCGTGGCCGGGCACAGCTAGTATATAGATAAGGCTGTTCAGTGAAGGAGAAAAAGAGAGAAAACCCAGAAAGTTAAAGCGAGGTTTCCTGGATTCAGTTGTTGGCCTGGGGGTTTAATTAGCAGTGTTGTTAAGTATTCATCAAGCTTTGGGTGTTGAACCGTCCCAGGCATATGATAATAATCACGATCAAGCCGCCCTTGGATAAATAATGCACCTCTCCGGCTCCTTTTCTGCAGATGCCTCCAAACTGATGTCATCCGGCTGACCTCGGCCTGGGCTGTTTGTTTACGGAGATCAATACGTATTATTATCTGTTTCAATGGTTTTAAAAAACCCTTTCAGGTGCTTGGAACCATTGGAGGGGGAAGGGCAGGAATGTTGCAAATTCCTGGAAAGGCAGCACGTGAGCATGCTTTTTGCATGTGCATGGTTGTGACCTCATTCCAACCGCCCCCTTTCCATTAAGCGCTGTATTATTTAGACATTTCTTTATTTTGCAACTGATTCAGGGACATACGGCAGGGGACACAATCTGTGTTTTTGTTCCATCTCAGCACTGGCTCACCTTGCTCTTAACACACACTCAGCAGACTTGGTTTTTACAGTTTATTGACAAAAGATAGTAAAGTCTGAATAAAAAGCAGTCATCCAATTGCAAAGGCAATCTGCAGAATATAGTCTCTAATATAGCAAATCAGTCCTGAAAAACATGGCAGCGTGAACTCCAAAATACAATACAAATACCAAATCTAGGTATGAACAAAAGCAAGAATCTTTTTCCATGAGCAGAGACAAGGCGGAAATTAAGCTTCCAAAATCAACGTTGCTTCATCTGAAATCTTTCCCGGTTTCTCCCTATTTAACCATGCTTACAAGTTAAAAAAGCATTCCTCTGACCTTGAGTTCCCACACGTTTCCCAGCTATTCTCAGAGAACACATGGGTCGATGAACCCTTAACCTTAACCTTGTATTTCTATCTAAGGAAGACTCCTCTGACTCACTGCCAGAGCCACCTGGGCTTTGTTGATGTTCTAAATCTTGTGAAGGGTCACCCTTATCACTAACTTCTGTTTCCCTGCTAGCCTGCGGCCTTTCTGATAATTCGGAGCCTTCAACATTTCATTGGTCAACCTGCATAAACCCAAATCCCCCTTCATCATCAGACTGAACCACAACAGTTTTTGGGTTATTTTGATTGCACCTCGCTTCCTATGTATTTGCAGCTGTTATGTGCATAGTACGCCTTTGAGTGATTTCGGCCTTATGGTAAGCATATGGTGAACCTATTGCCTGGTTTTCTGAGGCCGAGAGTGTGTGCCTTCCTTGAGCTGACCTCCCTGAATAAGGATGAGGCCACTCACACTGTGCTTACGCCAGAAGGAGGATGAGACACGCAGTGGCTGAGAGTACTCCGGAGGGCTCTCAGCCATCACATGCCTTCCTTGAGCTGTTCTCCCTGAATAAGGATGGGGCCGCTCGAACCGTGCTTACATCGGAAGGAGGATGAGACACACAATGGCTGAGAGTGCTCCAGAGGGCTCTCAGCCGTCACATGCCTTCCTTGAACTTTCCTCCTTGAATAAGGATGGGGCCACTCACACTATGCTTATGCCATAAGGAGGATGAGACACGTAATGGCTGAGAGTCTTCCGGAGGGCTCTCAGCCATCACATGCCTTCCTTGAGCTGTCCTCCCTGAATAAGGATGAGGCCACTCACACTATGCTTATATACCATAAGGAGGACGAAACATGCAGTGGCTGAGAGTGCTCCGGAGGGCTCTCAGCCATCACATGTCTTCCTTGAGCTGATCTCCCTGAATAAGGATGAGGCTACTCACACCATGCTTATGCCATAAGGAGGATGAGACACGCAGTGGCTGAGAGTGCTCCGGAGGGCTCTCAGCCGTCACATGCTTTCCTTGAACCTTCCTCCCTGAATAAGGATGGGGCCACTCACACTATGCTTATGCCATAAGGAGGATGAGACACGTAGTGGCTGAGAGTCTTCCGGAGGGCTCTCAGCCATCACATGCCTTCCTTGAACTTTCCTCCTTGAATAAGGATGGGGCCACTCACACTATGCTTATGCCATAAGGAGGATGAGACACGTAGTGGCTGAG
Source organism: Anolis carolinensis (assembly GCF_035594765.1). Taxonomy (NCBI): domain Eukaryota; kingdom Metazoa; phylum Chordata; class Lepidosauria; order Squamata; family Anolidae; genus Anolis; species Anolis carolinensis. Next base: position 17,204,279 of record NW_026943824.1, on the reverse strand, counting down.
AGTCTTCCGGAGGGCTCTCAGCCATCACATGCCTTCCTTGAGCTGTCCTCCCTGAATAAGGATGAGGCCACTCACACTATGCTTATACCATAAGGAGGACGAAACATGCAGTGGCTGAGAGTGCTCCGGAGGGCTCTCAGCCATCACATGCCTTCCTTGAGCTGTTCTCCCTGAATAAGGATGGGGCCGCTCGAACCGTGCTTACATCGGAAGGAGGATGAGACACACAATGGCTGAGAGTGCTCCAGAGGGCTCTCAGCCGTCACATGCCTTCCTTGAACTTTCCTCCTTGAATAAGGATGGGGCCACTCACACTATGCTTATGCCATAAGGAGGATGAGACACGTAGTAGCTGAGAGTCTTCCGGAGGGCTCTCAGCCATCACATGCCTTCCTTGAGCTGTCCTCCCTGAATAAGGATGAGGCCACTCACACTATGCTTATGCCATAAGGAGGATGAGACACACAGTGGCTGAGAGTGCTCCGGAGGGCTCTCAGCCATCACATGTCTTCCTTGAGCTGATCTCCCTGAATAAGGATGGGGCCACTCACACTATGCTTATGCCATAAGGAGGATGAGACACGTAGTAGCTGAGAGTCTTCCGGAGGGCTCTCAGCCATCACATGCCTTCCTTGAGCTGTCCTCCCTGAATAAGGATGAGGCCACTCACACTATGCTTATGCCATAAGGAGGATGAGACACGCAGTGGCTGAGAGTGCTCCGGAGGGCTCTCAGCCATCACATGTCTTCCTTGAGCTGATCTCCCTGAATAAGGATGGGGCCACTCACACTATGCTTATGCCATAAGGAGGATGAGACACGTAGTAGCTGAGAGTCTTCCGGAGGGCTCTCAGCCATCACATGCCTTCCTTGAGCTGTCCTCCCTGAATAAGGATGAGGCCACTCACACTATGCTTATGCCATAAGGAGGATGAGACACGCAGTGGCTGAGAGTGCTCCGGAGGGCTCTCAGCCGTCACATGCTTTCCTTGAACCTTCCTCCCTGAATAAGGATGGGGCCACTCACACTGTGCTTATGCCATAAGGAGGATGAGACACGCAGTGACTGAGAGTGCTCCGGAGGGCTCTCGGCTGCTGCATGCCTTCCTCCCCTATCCTTCCTGCATTAGGATTTTTTTTAATATAAATTTTGTGGAGTTACACAAATCAGGGATGGAGATTCCTCACTTAAAATATGCTGCTCGGTAGAAGGAGAAGAGAAGAGAAACTGCCGAGAGCTGTAGGAAACACAGGCCTGGCTTTGAAATATTGCAAAGAGAAACAAGTCTGTTTTGCATGAATAACTCGATATCCACATCCTCTCTTTTTAATATTATTTTGGATTGCCCTGGCAGCAGGAAATATCGAAACCCTTTGTCCCCAGACGGCATAAAAGCAGAGCGGGAGGTCAGAGCGTAGAAAAAGAGTGGAGAATATATGATTCCGAATACCCCCCGGGGCCTTTGAAAGCCAAAGAGCTTTGGTGTGCTTTGGAGGGAGGGAGGCCGCATATATTCACACGGATCGTATTTCGTCCATATCAGAAGCAAAAGCGGTGCCTGTGTGCGTGTTCGCCTTCTGGGTCGGCTGAACTTTGGCCGCTCTCCAAAGTGCTACTCGGATGTTTGGAGGGTTTTCCTTGCTGTCCGTGGTGCTGAAAGTTTACTTCCCAAATTAAAAAAAAAATTGTAAATATTTTTATTGAATTTTCAAATAAAACCAATACAGTGATAGAGCGAGAACAATTAGGGTTATAGGATAGAAGTGAGAAGAGAAAAAAGAAGAAAAAGGAGAAAAAAAGAAAAAGAAGAAAAAGAAATTAAAAATACAAAATTTAAAAAAAGTGTTGATTGACTTCCGTTCTTCTTCCTTTTGCCCGTTTTATTTATTTATTTATTTAAAATCATCTTTATTCGGTTTTATATACATGATAAAATCAGATACTAGGTTATGGGATTTATTTTATTTTATTTATTTATTACAATATTTATATCCCGCCCTTCTCACCCAACAGGGGACTCAGGGCGACTTACAATAAAACACATATATAAAATTATACAATACATTGTGAATCAATTAAAAAGTTATTAAATTACATCAGACATTCATAAAAACACTTATAAAATACAGATGGGCATGTTCCGAGTCTAAAAGACTGGGTCTGTCCATTGTAAGAGCTAGGTACAAACCCCAGTTCCTATCAATCTTCGTCCTAAAAAATATTGTATATTCTTTTCCTCCATTTTAGTATTTTATTCTTCATGTATCCTTTTTATTCTTATTTATGTAATCCTCAAAATCTTTCCAGTCTGTCGTTTTCATACCCTTTCCATTATATTGTCTTAACAAAAAAAGTCAGTTTATCCATATTTTTTATCTCCCTTATTTTATCTAACCATTGCGATTTTATAGGGATTAAATCTTGTTTCCAAACCTTTGCG
>NW_026943824.1:16674338-16871838 GCF_035594765.1 Anolis carolinensis | reverse complement strand
CTCTCAGTGCCGAAAGCTGCCTTTCTTTGCAGAATTGGAAGCCAATTTCTTTCTGGGGGATCTGAGTCTTTTCTCCTTCTGCTTCCAGGTGCCAGAACGTCTATTACTGTGGTTCCGAGTGCCAGCGGTCCAATTGGCCCGTCCATAAGAAAGTCTGCAAGAAGCTGAAGCTGGCGGCCCTGGACCGGCTGATGGAATGGCTCGTATTTACAGGTCAGCCTCCGAATGGGAAAGGCAGTGTAGTCATCCCCTTGCATTTATGGTTTTGACTTTGGTGGTTCTGATTATGCATTGATTCGATTAAAAACGTTCTCTGTAGGAATCTCTCATTCTGCTCATATGCCTCTATAGAAGGCGTGGGCCAACTTGGACTTCAGGTGAACTATAACTTCCGGATGTCAAGGTTAATCACCCCCAAACCCTACCAGTATGGAAACTTGGCCATGTTGAACCTGTGTACCTAGTTAGTTCCAGCTCTATCATTGGTGGGATTCAGAGTGCTCTTAGATTGTAAACTATACATCCCAGTCCCTCCAACTCTTATAAAACAAGCTTGCGGACGCGGCGGGTCATTTGAGAAAGGCATTGTTTGGCCGTGTTCCAAGTGTAGTCTAGATCCAATGTCAGCTGGGTTCAGGTGTTGCAGGGAACTACAACTCCCATATGCAAGTCCCATCATCCAAGGTCCATCTCCTTCCAAACACCGCCAGGATGTAAAGTTGGTCATGGGGACTGTATATGTCAAGTTTGGTCTTGATCAGACATTGGTGGGGCTCGCAGTGGTATCAGGAAGTGCGGGAAGATATTGCAAGTCCCATCATCCATGGTCCAAACTCTTCCAAACCACACCAGGATATAGAGTGGGTGAGGAGGACTCTGTGTACCAAGTTTGGTCCTTATTCCTCATTGGTGGGAGTCACAGTGCTCTCAGGAAGTGAGTGAAGGTACTGCAAGTCCCATCATCCATGGTCCAAACTCTTCCAAACCACACCAGGATATAGAGTGGGCGAGGAGGACTCTATGTACCAAGTTTGGTCCTTATTCCTCATTGGTGGGAGTCGCAGCTCTCTCAGGAAGTGAGTGAAGGTACTGCAAATCCCATCATCCACGGTCCATTCCCCCCCCCCCCCCCCCAATCTGCACCAAGACATAAAGGGGGGTCATGCTGGTTCTGCCTGCCAAGTTTTATCCAGTTCCGTCACTGGTGGGCATTGATGTGGTCTGTGGAAGGCAAAGCGATTGAAAGTACTGCAAATCCCATCATCCTTGGGCCATCATCCCCCAAACGGCACCAGGACATAAAATGGGTCATAGGGGATAAGTGTGCTAAGTTTGGGCCAGGTCCGTCATTCGCGGAGGTCGCAGCGGCCTGTTGAAATGGCAGCCAATCAGAAAGCTGCCACATACATACATACAAATCCACATACAAACACTGACTTTTATTATATAGATAGATATAGATGGTGAATTCTCCCCAAACCTCTCTCTACGGTAGTATGTTCAGTTTCTGTGTGCCATAGGAAATGGTAGGAAAGGGTTACGGGAGAGGCAGTGGGTGGGGTCATGCAAATTCTGCACCAATGGAGAAAGGATGTGGTGCTCGCTATAACCTGCAATGTCCTTGGAGGGAGGGCTTTGGTGGCTCCTCAGCATGTGGGTTAAAGCTGTTTGTAGAGGTGGGAGGCTGTCTGTGTAAGTGGACACCTCTGCCACATACACACATACATAATTCCATTTTTATTATGTGTATAGATAGTAGGCATGTCCGATTGATGAAAAAAATGTTTCAATTCTCGTTTCTAAAGTAGGGGGCGCTGGCGCTTCGATATAGAAAGTATTTCCGATTTTTTCACCCAAAAATTTCAGATATTTCCAAAAATTCGTAATGATTCTAAATGTTTCTAAAATGGTGGATGCGCATGCGCAATCGCCCCAAAAAAGGAACCAGGGGGGACTTTTACAGGGCTCTCCCGCCCTCATTTCTTGAGCTATCCTCATCAACCCTAGCCCCCACCTTTGCGTCCATTGTGGAAGCTTCTGATTGGCCGGGGAGCGGCAGCCATGTTAGGCTGCGCTAAGCTCCCATTCTAGGTAGGTTGCAGAAACAAAAAAATTTTTAAAAAATATTTTAAAAAATATATTTTTAAAAATTTGGGAGGGGGGGAAATTAACGAAACATTAAGAGACAATTAGAGAATGGGCCAACAATGGTTCGAATTACATTGCTGGTTGCGCTGTGAGACAATGTCTCGGAATGCGTATCAAAAAGCGAGAACAATCCGAAATAATTCCGATATACGATTCAAAACGATTTTTTGGACATGTCTAATAGATAGATATAGATACCAATGGAGGCCATTGTTGTTGCTGTATCATAAAGCTAGAGTCTTCTCTCCTCCTGGTAGGCGACATCCCATTTCCCACGTCCGCATGGACACAACATATCCAGGACGTGCAAGGCTGGCCGGACTGGTTCCTCATGCAGGGAAGCCTGGAGGAAAAACTCCGTCCGATCCTCGCCGGGCGTCACATGAACATCCTGTGGGCCAACGCGGGGAAGCCGAAGCCCGACGACACGGAGCTGGCGGAGTCGGTCAAGAGAGTGACCACAGACTTTGTGTCCCGGCCGGCCAGCATTGGCCTGGCGCTGCACGCGTTCGGTCTCGATCCTTACGCCAAGCCCATCACGGTGCACGTGGTCGGGGCTTCCCACGTCGAGACCCTCAACGCTCGCGTGACAGATTACGACGAACTCTCCCACCTGTTCCCGGCACACCAAGGCATGGAGGTGGTGATGGTGGGGGTGGACGTTGTGGACGGGCCCATCATGAGGCCTCCGCTGGCAGCCTTTGGGCCCCGCGGAAGGGTCTATCTCAGCAGCTACAAGGGGCTGTACCACGATTTTTGGGAATCGCAAGTGGAGACTCAGCAGGCGGCTCGCCCGGACCTTGTGGTGGGCTTCCATCCAGGTAAGTGGCTCTATTGCTCCCTTAATCTATGTACAGTAGAGTCTCACTTATCCAACATAAACGGGCCGGCAGAACGTTGGATAAGCGAATATGTTGGATAATAAGGAGGGATTAAGGAAAAGCCTATTACACATCAAATTAGGTTATGATTTTATAAATTATGAACCAAAACATCATGTTATACAACAAATTTGACAGAAAAAGTAGTTCAATACGCAGTAATGCTATGTAGTAATTACTGAATTTACGAATTTAGCACCAAAATATCACGATATATTGAAAACATTGACTATAAAATGTGTTGGATAATCCAGAACGTTGGATAAGCGAGTGTTGGATAAGTGAGACTCTACTGTATATAATAAAAGTTAATGTTTGTATGTGTGTTAATGTTTGTATGTGTGTATGTGGCAGCTTTCTGATTGGCCGCCACTTTCACCAGCCACTGTGACTGCCAGGAAGGACGGACCTGGCCCAAACGTGACACACTTAACCCCCATGATGACCGTTTTCTCCTGTGGCCATTTGGGGAACAATGGGCCACAGATGATGGGATTTGCAGTACTTTCAATCACTTCGGCTCCCACAAACCACTGCGACGCCCACCAGTCACTGAACTGGACCACACGTGGCACACAGAACCCCGATGAGACCCTTTACAACCTGGTGCTGTTTGGGGGGAAATGGACCACGGATGATGGGATTTGCAGTACCTTCACTCAATTCCTGGGATCACTGCAACTGCCAGGAATGACACAACTGAACCAAACTTAGCACACATATCCCAAATGGCACACTTTACATGCTGCAGCATTTCAGGAAGGATGGAGCAAGGATTTTGGGATTTGCAGTACTTTCAAAAACTTCATCTCCCACAGATCACTGTTACTCTAACCAATGACAGATTAGGACCTAACTTGGCACGCATATCCCCCATGGCCCAATTCACATTTTGGTGCAGTTGGGGTAAGGACAGATCAAGGATGATGGGACTTGCAATACCTTCACTCACTTCCTGAGACCACTGCAACTGCCACCAATGACTGATCAAGACCAAACTTGGCACATAGAGTCCCCATGAACCACTCTATACCCTGGTGCGGTTTGGCGGATGATGGACCATGGATGATGGGACTTGCAATACCTTCACTCACTTCCTGAGACCACTGCAACTGCCACCAATGACTGATCAAGACCAAACTTGGCACATTGAGTCCCCGTGAACCACTCTATACCCTGGTGCGGTTTGGAGGATGATGGACCATGGATGATGGGACTTGCAATACCTTCACTCACTTCCTGAGACCACTGCAACTGCCACCAATGACTGATCAAGACCAAACTTGGCACATAGAGTCCCCGTGAACCACTCTATACCCTGGTGCGGTTTGGAGGATGATGGACCATGGATGATGGGAATTGCAATGCCTTCACTAACTTCCTGAGACCACTGCAACTGCCACCAATGACTGATCAAGACCCCCCAAAGCCATGTTTACATTCTTATCGGGATTCAAGATTTCCAATCTGGGAATGCCACAGAATTGAAGAGAAACGTTAAGTGAACTGGGCAACTCTGCAGTCAGCAGTGTGTTGCTGTAAGATAGGATAAGTTTAGGCCCAAAGAAAGAAGAGAGAGAAAATGCTGTTTATAGCAAAGTGCTCTTTGGATCTGCACTAAATGTGTCCCTGAGCTCTTCAAAGTGGAATGCATCGAGTGGCTGCAGAGAGATCCAAGTATTTTATCTACAGGAGAGCGATGACAAGCAAGCAAACCGTGTTTGAGCTTCAGCAGCAGCCCAGGCTCTCTCCTCTTCTCCTTTGCAATGTGGCTGCTTGTAGTTTCTTCTAGCAGTTCAAAAACATGCAAATTTATTTATTTACGGTATTTATATTCCGCCCTTCTTTCTCACCCCGAAGGGGACTCAGCGCGGATCACAATGTACACATACAAGGCAAACATTCAGTGCCATATGAGCATAGAGACAGAGACAGACACAGAGGCAATTTAACCTTCTCCAGCTTCCTGAGGGTACGCTCGATTCCGGCCACAGGTGGAACAGCTGCTTCATTATCCATTGTGATGCCGAGTCCTTGGATACTTCCTCATTCCAAATGCTGCTGGATGATTTTTATGGTGTCGTAAATGAGTTAAATTAGGCTCCCCATACAAGTGGTACCTAAATTTCCTACTTGATAGATGCAACTATCTTTCGGGTTGCTTAGGTCAACAACGAGCAGGAGTAATCCCAAGACAGCATTGTTTTCCATCACATTCCAATAACTTTAGCTGGCGATGCCACGGAAGAACCTTCTGTCTCCAACATGATGCTTCACAGTATCAACGAAGAGCTTCTCCCAATGATAGAGACTAGACATGTCCAAAAAATCGTTTTGAATCGTATATCGGATTTATTTCGGATTATTCTCGCTTTTTGATACGCATTCCAAGACATTGTCTCACAGCGCAACCAGCAATGTAATTTGAACCATTGTTGGCCCATTCTCTAATTGTCTCTTAATTTTTCGTTAATCCCCCCCCCCCCCCAAAAAAAAATTGATTTCCAGTGTCCTCCTTGCTTACAAATATAGCAAGGGAATTTCTAGTTTTCAAAGTATCTTTGCACAACTTGCAAGGGCATTGCAAATTTGATGAGGATAGCTCAAGAAATGAGGGCGGGAAAGTTGTCATCCCCCCCCCCCCCCGGGTTCCTTTTTTTTTGGTGATTGCGCATGCGCATCTGCCATTTTAGAAACATTTAGAATCTACGAATTTTCGGAAATATCTGAAATTTTTGGGTTAAAAAATCGGAAATACTTTCTATATTGAAGCGCCAGCACCCCCTACTTTAGAAACGAGAATTGAAACATTTTTTTCATCGATCAGACATGCCTAATAGAGACATTACTTTCATTGAACCTGGAAACAGCCTCCCTGCAATTCAATAGGTCTGCTTTCCTCACTAGAGCTTGGAATTATTACTTTTTGGACCACGTCTCAAGGCATTCCCAAGACAGTGGGATGGATGTGAATTGTAGCTCAAAAAAGTCAACATCTTCCAGTCCAAGTCAATAACTTTTTCCAACTCAGGCATAATGAACTCACCAGCTTCCATTTGAAACTTGCAGCACATCATGCCCTTTAATGGGCAATAAGATCCTCCGAGTTCATCATATGCCTTCCATGAGAACGTCCTGCCAAGATGCCAGATAAAAACGGATCTCCAGAGAAGTAATGAAACCTGAACAGCAGAGGTTGTTTCTGGATGCTTGGAAGGAGCCAAGGCATCCCCTTGTGCGTCACGCTTGGCTGTGTAAGGACAACAAGCCGCTGCACAGAAGAGTTTAGTGACATTGCTCCTTGTGTATGTAATAAAACTCTCAGAATCTCTAAGTTGTATAAAATATTAAAATGTCTGCTTCCTGTCCCAGCTGGTGCTTTTTCTCCAGAAATTTCTGAGGAGAGAAGAAGGCTCAGAGTAAACAAGTTGGGTCACTGGTATCACTTGTGCCAAAGTAGGTGTGGAAGGTGAGGAAGATCCTCAGCCATTGGTCAATTTTAGATAAGCCAAAGATATATATTCTTCGTTAACTGCACACATGGGGCGGCAGTCATTTCCATGATACAGCCCTTTGGGGTTTTAAAGAGAGAAGAAAGAGTAAACAAGTGAGGTCACAGGTATCATTTATGCCAAGTAGGTGTGGAAGGTGAGGAAGACCCTCAGCCATTGGTCAAGTTTAGATAAGCCAAAGATATATATTCTTCGTTAACTGCACACATGGGACGGCAGTCATTTCCATGATTCAGCCCTTTGGGGTTTTAAAGAGAGGAGAAAGAGTAAACAAGTGAGGTCACAGGTATCATTTATGCCAAGTAGGTGTGGAAGGTGAGGAAGACCCTCAGCCATTGGTCAAGTTTAGATAAGCCAAAGATATATAATATTCTTCGTTAATTGCACACATGGGGCGGCAGTCATTTCCATGATACAGCCCTTTGGGGTTTTAAAGAGAGAAGAAAGAGTAAACGAGTGAGGTCACAGGTATCATTTATGCCAAGTAGGTGTGGAAGGTGAGGAAGACCCTCAGCCATTGGTCAAGTTTAGATAAGCCAAGGTATATTTTCTTTGTTTGCTGCGACATGTTTTGCAATAGCCATTTGCACGGTACGGAACCTTGTGGGTGTGTACGGCTGTTCTGCCTTCTCATAGCTATGGTGAAAATAAACTTTGCTATTTGTATCTCTCACGAGACTGGGTTTTCTGCCTGATTTTCCCACCGAGCCAGGACCCATTGAAGGTAATTGTCTTCCATAAACTGGCACGCAATTGTTTTACAGTTCTTTATAATTACTTAAACCCCATCTGAACTAGAAGACATCCTGAATTGTAATCCAGAGTTCCATAAACAAATCTGTTGTTGTTGTTGTTGTTGTTGTTGTTGTTGTTGTGTGAAACAGCAAACAAGATAGACATGCTGGATTTCGTATCACAAAATCACAAGTCGAACACTTCCCAAGTGTCTAGGACTGTGTGATGTACGTATTTTCGGATGATGCGTGCAGATCCCAGCAGGGTGGCCTTTTGCAGTTGGCAGATCGTAATTTTGTCAATGTCTGTTGTTTTCAAATGCCGACTGAGATCTTTTGGCACTGCACCCAGTGTGCCCATCACCACCGGGACCACCTGCACTGGTTTTTGCCAGAGTCTTTGAAGTTCAATCTTGAGGTCCTGATAGTGGCTGAGTTTTTCTTGTTGTTTTTCGTCAATGTGACTGTCACCTGGGATGGCGACATCAATGATCCAAACCTTTTTCTTTTCCACAACTGTGATGTCTGGTGTGTTGTGTTCCAGAACTTTGTCAGTTTGGATTCGGAAGTCCCACAGTATCTTTGCGTGCTCATTCTCCTTTTGCAGGTTTGTGATCCCACCAGTTCTTTGCTGCTGGGAGGTGGTACTTGAGGCATAAGTTCCAATGAATCCTTTGGGCCACATAGTTGTGCCTCTGTTTGTAGTCTGTCTGTGCGATTTTCTTACAGCAGCTGAGGATATGATCCATGGTTTCGTCAGCTTCTTTGCACAGTCTGCATTTTGGGTCATCAGCTGATTTTTCGATCTTGGCCTTAATTGCCTTTGTCCTGATGTCTTGCTCCTGGGCTGCAAGGATCAGGCCTTCTGTCTCCTTCTTCAGGGTCCCATTCGTGAGCCAGAGCCAGGTCTTCTCCTTGTCAGCTTTTCCTTCAATTTTGTCAAGGAACTTTCCATGCAATGTTTTGTTGTGCCAGCTGTCAGCTCTAGTTTGTAGTGCGGTTTTCTTGTACTGGTTTTTTTGTCTGCTGTGCTTTGAGGAGTTTCTGATTGCTGACTTCAATCAAAGCAGGTTCTTCACTTTGCTTTACATATTCTATATATATTTACATATATTATTATTATTATTATTATTACTACTACTACTACTACTACTACATGATGGCTTCTAGTTTGCTAGACACACTGCATGGGTATCCCACTGTTTCATTGATGGAGGCCACTTTTTTCCCAATCAGCTGTTTGCTGCTGTCAGTGCGCATTAGACCGAATGAACACTCAAGATCTTTTTGACGCTGACAGGAATAACCAGCTCATTAGCATGCCTCGGACTTACTAGCTGGTTATGTTTGGAGCAGGTGTGGAAGCCATTAAAGCCTTGGCCTCAGACGGGAGCCTGTATCTGGCAGTTGTCTCGTGCACTGCAAAGCTGCGTGTGATTTATTGCAATGCAGGATCTGGCCCCAAATCATACTTCATGCAGGGATGGAGATCCTTATCCTTTAACCTGATATATATCATGGAGCTGTGTTTCCCATATTCCGCAATGTTATTTGTTTGTTTATTTATTTACTGCACTTTTACCCCACTCTATCTCACCCCGAAGGGGACTCAGAGCAGCTTACAAGTTATATATACATACAATATATTATATCATTAGCATAGCACAATAATAGTATTATATATTACTATATTGCACTATACCATAATATTATTAGTAATATTACATTTAATATATAATATATAATTAATATTATCATATTGTATTATTATTATTAATAGTACTAGCTGTGCCCAGCCACGCATTGCTGTGGCGTTGTCTGGTGGTGTTGGTGAGAAATTGTTGAGGTAGTGGTGGTATTGAATGTCTGTTGCATGGTAGTCTTTATGTTTAGTATGCACACTGAAGTGGATTATATGGCAGTGTGGACTCAAGATAATCCAGTTCAAAGCAGATAATATAAGATTATAAATGGGTTATATAGCTGTGTGGAAGGGCCTTGAGTCTACACTGCCATATAATCCAGTTAAAATCAGATAATCTGTGGAAAATGCATAAGTGAGGCCTAACTGTGCCTGTCCCCTGGGCTGAGTAGGTTGCTAGGAGACCAAGTGGGCGGAGCTTAGCCCTCTGACTGGCAGCAATTGGATATAAACAATTATTCCTCTCCCTCTAATTAGGACTTTATTTTTCTTTTCTTTTTGTTGTATCAACCTAGAGGCGTGGATGATGGGTTGTGTTGTCAAATTTCGAGGTTGGGGGGCCTGTAGTTTTGTTGTTTTGTCCGGTGCCCTGATTCCATCACTCTTTTATATATATAGATATAATATAATTAATATTATTATATTGTATTATTATTAGTAGTAGTATTATATTGCATTACATTATAATATTAGTATCAACATTATGTCAGGGTGGTGTTTTAAAAACATCAGCTCCGCAGCACCCTGATTAATTGGTGATCCTTTGACTCTCACCAATTCCTCCTCGGTCAGACTGCTTGCTCGTTCGGAGAAGCAGTACCAACAAACGACACCTCAGTTGTAAATTGTCTGAAGGCAGCGGTTCAAAGATTTATTCCATATAAACAAAGATATTTACAAGATGCAAAGTCCATCGCTAGTAGCAGACATGCTTTTCTTCTTGCCTTTCAGCAGAGCACACACATACTACTGAGAACAGCACATTCCACAGTCTGAAGGAAGAACGTCCTCTCAGGACAGAAGTCATGGCCTATAGGCTGCAGCAGGCTATCAGTCAAACTGGCCTGCTGTTTACTGTTTCGTTCCTGGAACACACAGTTGCAAACAGCAAAAACACTTGATTCAACATTTCATACTCACACAAAAATACTCCAACACATTACATGTATATACAATATACGTAGATATTAGGCATGTCCGATCGATGAAAAAAATGTTTCAATTCTCGTTTCTAAAGTACGGGGCGCTGGCACTTCGATATCGAAAGTATTTCCGATTTTTTTTTTCACCCAAAAATTTTGGATATTTCCGAAAATTCGTAATGATTCTAAATGTTTCTAAAATGGCGGACGCGCATGCGCAATTGCCAAAAAAAAAAAAAAGGAACCGGGGGGTGGGGGGACTTTTACAGGGCTCTCCCGCCCTCATTTCTTGAACTATCCTCATCAACTCTAGCCCCCACCTTTGCTTCCATCGTGGAAGCTTCTGATTGGCCGGGGAGCGGCAGCCATGTTAGGCTGCGCTAAGCTCCCATTCTAGGTAGTAGACATGTCCAAAAAATCGTTTTGAATTGTATATCGGAATTATTTCGGATTGTTCTCGCTTTTTGATACACATTCCGAGACATTGTCTCACAGCGCAACCAGCAATGTAATTCGAACCATTGTTGGCCCATTCTCTAATTGTCTCTTAATGTTTCGTTAATTCCCCCCCCCCCCCCCAATTTTTTAAAAATATATATTTAAAAATATTTTAAAAAATTGTTTCTGGAACCTACCTTGAACGGGAGCTTAGCGCAGGCTAACATAGCTGCCACTTCCCTGGCTAATCAGAAACTTCCACGATGGACGCAAAGGTGGGGGCTAACGTCCTCTGTGTCCACATGGAAGATTGCCATACAAGCCCAGTGTGTAGCGATTGCGCATGCACGTCCGCCATTTTAGAAACATTTAGAATCATTACGAATTTTTGGAAATATCCGAAATTTTTGGGTGAAAAAATCAGAAATACTTTCTATATCGAAGCGCCAGCGCCCCCTATTTTAGAAACGAGAATTGAAATTTTTTTTCATCGATCGGACATGCCTACTAGGTAGGTTGCAGAAACAAAAAAACTTTAAAAAATATTTTAAAAAATATATTTTAAAAAATTTGGGGGAAAAAAATTAACGAAACATTAAGAGACAATTAGAGAATGGGCCAACAATGGTTCGAATTACATTGCTGGTTGCACTGTGAGACAATGTCTCGGAATGCGTATCAAAAAGCAAGAACAATCCGAAATAATTCCGATATATGATTCAAAACGATTTTTTGGTCATGTCTAGTAGATATCTTTGCTAGGGGCTTGAGGAGCTGAGATAGGTATCTGCTGAGATTTGGTTTCAGGACCCCGAAATCCATGAAGGCTCAAGTCGGGAGCCAATCTGTATCCTATCGGTCTGCCCCATAACATTCCTCCCAGTCTTAAGTGATTAGTACCAGGGCGGTGAAATGCCCTTGTAAAGACGTGACCATCTTGTGGAATGGCAAAGAGGGCTTTGCAAGCCACAGTCCCCTCCTTCTGCACGGATGGAGCCGCCTCCAAATGTTGTTATCTTAGGAAAAGGCCACACCAGCCATGACGCAGAAATAACTTCGGCATCCTTGTTCCGACAGCTGCGCAAACAACAAGGTCCTTGCAATTCCCCCCGGGAAGCTCCAAACTCCATTCTGTTCATTGCCGAGAAGCGAGTGGCATGGAAAGAAATACCTTTTGGGTTTCCAAGTGGGCAGGAAAAGATCGTAGCCTTGCAAGGCATGGAACGCTAAGCTAGCCATGAACATCGGCCCCGGGTATTATGTCCCGGGCAACCTTTAGCCATTGGAATCGCATCATTGGCTTCAGATACAGACAGAAAGTCGCATTGTTCAACTTTGCCCTTCTCTTGCCTTCCGTCCCATCTTTAGCTCACAGCATAGAAGGTGATTTAACCTACAGGTTCTACTGTAAGACAATTACCTTCAATGTGCTGGTTTCTGCCAGAGTCTTTGCAGTTCAATCTTGAGGTCCTGATAGCAGCTGAGTTTTTCCTGTTGCTTTTCGTCAATGCGACTGTCACCTGGGATGGCAACATCAATGATCCAAACCTTTTTCTTTTCCACAACTGTGATGTCTGGTGTGTTGTGTTCCAGAACTTTGTCAGTCTGGATTCGGGAGTCCCACAGTATCTTTGCGTGCTCATTTTCCAATACTTTTGCAGGTTTGTGATCTTTGCTGCTGGGAGGTGGTACTTGAGGCATAAGTTCCAATGAATCATTTGGGCCACGTAGTTGTGCCTCTGTTTGTAGTCTGTCTCTGCGATTTTCTTACAGCAGCTGAGGATATGATCCATGGTTTCGTCGGTTTCCTTGCACAGTCTGCATTTTGGGTCATCAACTGATTTTTCGATCTTTGCCTGGATTACATTTGTCCTGATGTCTTGCTCCTGGGCTGCAAGGATCAGGCCTTCTGTCTCCTTCTTCAGGGTCCCATTCGTGAGCCAGAGCCAGGTCTTCTCCTTATCAGCTTTTCCTTCAATTTTGTCAAGGAACTTTCCATGCAATGTTTTGTTGTGCCAGCTCTCAGCTCTAGTTTGTAGTGCGGTTTTCTTGTACTGGTTTTTTGTCTGCTGTGCTTTGAGGAGTTTCTGATTTTTGACTTCAATCAAAGCAGGTTCTTCACTTTGCTTTACATCTTCTGCCAGAGTATGTTCTTCTTCTTTGACTGCTTGTTTGACTTGTAAGAGTCCTCTGCCTCCTGATCTTCTTGGCAGATATAGCCGGTCAACATCACTGCGAGGGTGCAGTGAATGATGAATGGTCATGAGTTTTCTTGTTTTTCTGTCCAAATTGTCCAGTTCTGCCTGTGTCCAATTTACGATGCCAGCAGTATATCTTATGACAGGTATGGCCCAGGTGTTTATGGCCTTGATAGTGTTGCCTCCATTGAGCTTGCTTTTGAGAATTTTTCTGACCCTTTGTGTGTATTCTTTGCTGACAACAGTTTTCACATGTTCATGCTTGATGTTGTCCAGCTGTAATATGCCCAGATATTTATAGGCCTCTGGCTGGTGACACTTTATTGTTTGACCATTAGGCATATTTATGCCCTCACTTTCAATGATTTTTCCCTTCTTCAATGCCACTGTCGAACATTTGTCCAAGCCAAACTCCATGCTGATATCAGTGCGAAAAATTCGGAGTGTTAGTCAGAGACTGGATTTCAGTTTCCATTTTCCCATACAGCTTCAGGTCATCCATGTACATCAGATGCGAAATTTTGTGAGAATTCTCAGATGTTTGATAGCAGAGATTTGTTTTTTGTAAGATAGTTGACAGAGGGATCATGGCAATAATGAAAAGCAGAGGGGACAATGAGTCTCCCTGGAAAATTCCTCTCCTGATGTTGACAAGTCCATAGCTTTCATTTCCAACAAACAGTTCAGTTTTCCAGTGCTCCATCATGTTTTCAATAAAAGTGCCAACGTTTTTACTAATCCCGATGGCGTCCAGGCACTTGATGATCCAGCTGTGTGGGAGTGAGTCAAAGGCCTTTTAGTAGTCAATCCACGTCATGTGAAGATTAGCTTTTCGGCTTTTACAGTTCTCCAGGATCATTTTGTCAATTAATAACTGGTCTTTTGTGCCCCTGCTTTTCCGTTTGTTGCCTTTCTGTTCATCTGGCAAGATGTTTTTTTATTATTATTATTATTATTATTATTATTATTATTATTATTAGAAACACAACAAGATGAGTACACAGCAGACACTCTGCTGGCTGTTGTATTGGATCACACGTCAGACACATCATCATCATTATTATTATTATTAGAATCATAGAATCATAGAATCATAGAATAGTAGAGTTGGAAGAGACCACATGGGCCATCTAGTCCAACCCCCTGCTAAGAAGCAGGAAATCGTATTCAAAGCACCCCCGACAGATGGCCATCCAGCCTCTGCTTAAAAGCCTCCAAAGAAGGAGCCTCCACCACGGCCCCGGGGAGAGAGTTCCACTGTCGAACAGCTCTCACAGTGAGGAAGTTCTTCCTGATGTTCAAGTGGAATCTCCTTTCCTGTAGTTTGAAGCCATTGTTCCCTTGTGTCCTAGTCTGCAGGGCAGCAGAAAACAAGCTCGCTCCCTCCTCCCTTTGACTTCCCTTCACGTATTTGTACATGGCTATCATGTCTCCTCTCAGCCTTCTCTTCTGCAGGCTAAACATGCCCAGCTCTTTAAGCCGCTCCTCATAGGGCTTGTTCTCCAGACCCTTAATCATTTTAGTCTCCCTCCTCTGGACGCTTTCCAGCTTGTCAACATCTCCCTTCAACTGTGGTGCCCAAAATTGGACACAGTGTGATTCCAGGTGTGGTCTGACCAAGGCAGAATAGATTATTATTATTATTATTATTATTATTATTATTATTATTATTATTATTATTGAAGCAACCCTTGACATAGAGGCCTCCATAGGCATTGCATGCGTTCTGACTTTCCTGCTTCCTCCCATGGTTAGGGTTCCACTCCTGCCATGACCTGATGGAGAGCTGGCTGCCCACTTTGCTGCTTCTCCGGGACTACAACATCCCCACGCTCTTCACTATGTACAGGTAAAATGCCACTTTTTACTCCCGCCTTTTGCATGTTTAGATTGACCGGGTCGTCCAATTCCTGAACCAGAATGGATGAGGTTACTTTTCTGCCCACTCATTTCACTTCCCTCACTTGCAACACACAAAAAGGGCAAAGAAACCCCAGTTCTATGAAAACCTGTTGATCTAATAGCAAAAGCGAGAGAAGAGAATGCTGAGATTGTCAAAGAAGGTGCAGTTGTGAAGCCATCCTTTGGGCCTCCTCCTGCATTTAGGGTTTCCTTGGCCGCGAGCTCACCCTTCTTTGCTTCTTCTTCCCAGTGAGCAGGAGATGAAGAACTCGCTCAAGATCCTGCTGGAGCTGGAAGCCCGGGTCACAGGCTGCGGCGCCAACCCCTTCGCCTCGCTCAAGCCCGAGCAAGCCTATTCCAACCCAAACAAGCCCCCCGTCTACAGCAACTCCCATCATATTATGTTCTACGGAATCTCCGTCCCTTTGGACGAACCGGAGGTAGGAGAGATTGGCGAAGAAGAGCTAGGTGGAAAAATCTAGAAACAGAACTGACGGCAACGGGTCTTCTTTGTTGGCAGATCGAGATCTCAGGAACGTGAAGGCCATACATGACTTTGTCATAAATATTGAAAATTAACAGTGTTTTTAATTACATTTTTTTTCGTGTCAGGAGCAACCGGAGTTGCTTCTGGAGTGAGAGAATTGGCTGTCTGCAAGGACGTTGCCCAGGGGACATTGCCCGGATTTTTTTTTATGTTTACCATCCTTGTGGGAGGCTTCTCTCATGTCCCCGCATGGAGCTGGAGCTGACAGAGGGAGCTCATCCGTGCTCTCCTCGGGTGGGATTCGAACCTGGCAGCCTTCAGGTCAGCAACCCAACCTTCAAGTCACAAGGCTTTTATCCCCTAGGCCACCGGCGGCTCCAGTAGTGTAATATAAGCAGATGTGAGTTATTTGCCCCTCCTGTGTGAAGACTTAGTAACTATTTATTTATTTACTACATTTATATCCCACTCTCTCACCCCGGAGGGGACTCAGAGTGGCTTACAAATCAAATGTACATATAATATATTATTAGCATAGCACAATATAAGCATTAAGTTACTATATTGTACTATATCATTATATGGTAATATTATTTATTTACTACATTTATATCCTGCTCTTCTCACCCCGAAGCTTGCAAATCAAATGTACATACAATATATTATTGGCATAGCACAATATAAGCATTAAGTTACTATATTGTACTATATCATTATATGGTAATATTATTTATTTACTACATTTATATCCCGCTCTTCTCACCCCGAAGCTTGCAAATCAAATGTACATACAATATATTATTGGCATAGCACAATATAAGCATTAAGTTACTATATTGTACTATATCATTATATGGTAATATTATTTATTTACTACATTTATATCCCGCTCTTCTCACCCCGAAGCTTCCAAATCAAATGTACATACAATATATTATTAGCATAGCACAATATAAGCATTAAGTTACTATATTGTACAATATCATTATATGGTAATATTATTTATTTACTACATTTATATCCCACTCTTCTCACCCCGGAGGGGACTCAGAGTGGCTTACAAATCAAATGTACATATAATATATTATTAGCATAGCACAATATAAGCATTAAGTTACTATATTGTACTATATCATTATATGGTAATATTATTTATTTACTACATTTATATCCCGCTCTTCTCACCCCGAAGGAGACTCGGAGCGGCTTACAAATCAAATGTACATACAATATATTATAAGCATAGCACAATATAAGCATTAAGTTACTATATTGTACGATATCAATATATGGTAATATTATTAGTACCGTATATACTCGAAGATAAGCCAAGTTTTTCAGCCCTTATTTCTTCCTTGGGGTAAATGCATGTCCCAAAGCTTCTAAATATTTATATAGATGTTCACCCTACGGATACGTTAATATATGAATTTTCAGCTCATATGTTTACAGGTCTTTGCAAATCCTATATAAATATAGATAACTAGAGATTTCCATGTGCCTGTATATCTGTTCCTATATGTATACATTAATTTTATATATGAATTTTATATGATTTTTACCCTCACATGTTTGCAAGTGCAGAGGCATGCGTGCGCACACACAGAGATCTCTAGATAGATATAAGCATTGATAAATAGGGCTTGCAAATATTGCATGAGGAAAATGCACATAGAGAGAGGATTTGCAAAGGTTTCAGGGGGAAATACACATGGGAAATTAGTATATATAATGATAGATCTATATCTAGCTCTGCATTGTTTATGTAGGCATTATACGTTTGCCTGTTACTATGTTGGAAGCTGGCCTGAGTCCCCAGGGGGAGATACAGTAGAGTCTTGCTTATCCAACGTAAACGGGCCGGCAGAACGTTGGATAAGCGAATATGTTGGATAATGAGAGATTAAGGAAAAGCCTATTAAACATTAAATTAGGTTATGATTTTACAAATTAAGCACCATAACATCATGTTATACAACAAATTTGACAGAAAAAGTAGTTCAGTACACAGTAATGCTATGTAGTAATTACTGTATTTACGAATTTAGCACCAAAATATCATGATGTATTGAAAACATTGACTACAAAAATGTGTTGCATAATCCAAAACGTTGGATAAGCGAGTGTTGGAGAAGTGAGACTCTACTGTAGATAGGGCAGGGTACAAATGAAGCTGTTGATGATGATGATGATGATTATAAAGTTATTGTTGCTTTTCCGCTTACAGAGTTAGTTTACTGTTTTTCTTTGAAATACAGTAAATGTTCAAAACATTTAACCCACTGATGCCTCAATTAATGTAATTTTATTGGTCTCTAATTTTATTTTTGAAATTTACCAGTAGCTGCTGCATTTCCCACCCTCGGCTTATACTCGAGTCAATAGAACCCTGTGCAGACAGGGAAGCCTTAGCATTGAACGGTTGTGTTGTTAAAGTGTGAAGTATGGAACCCTGCGCAGACGGGGAAGACTTAGCATTGAACGGTTGTGTTGTTAAAGTGCAAAGTATGGAACCCTGCGTAGACGGGGAAGCCTTAGCATTGAACGGTTGTGTTGTTAAAGGGCGAAGTATGGAACCCTGTGCAGACGGGGAAGCCTTAGCATTGAACGGTTGTGTTGTTAAAGTGCGAAGTATGGAACCCTGCGCAGACGGAGAAGCCTTAGCATTGAACGGTTGTGTTGTTAACATGCGAATTATGGAACCCTGCGCAGACGGGGAAGCCTTAGCATTGAACGGTTGTGTTGTTAACATGCGAATTATGGAACCCTGCGCAGACGGGGAAGCCTTAGCATTGAACGGTTGTGTTGTTAACATGCGAATTATGGAACCCTGCGCAGACGGGGAAGCCTTAGCATTGAACGGTTGTGTTGTTAACATGCGAATTATGGAACCCTGCGCAGACGGGGAAGCCTTAGCATTGAACGGTTGTGTTGTTAAAGTGCAAAGTATGGAACCCTGCGCAGACGGTCGGTCAATGTGACTTAAGCAACGTGCAGTCACTGAATTCTTGAGAGCAGAAAGTGTCACCCCAAAGGAGATTCCTCAGAGAATGCCAGCTGTTTATGGGGATTGTGTTGAAGTGAGTCCTGTGTGTTGTTGGGCGAGTAAGTTGAAAGATGTTGAGGTGGGAACATCTGACTTGCGTGACAAACAAAGAGTTGGGACGTCCTGTGACAGAAACCAGTGAGTTTCACAAGCAAAAGGATGACAGATTGATTCAGGACGATCGTCGCATCACTCAGAGAGAAATTCCAAGCGTCATCAGCATTTCACAAGAACGTGTGGGTCACATTATTGCTTCGCTTGGCTGTCAGAAGATCTGTGCACAATGGGTCCTGTGAGACGCCGGTTGCAGAAACAGTGTCGACTTCTTCCGTGACGGCTTCAGAAAATTTGTTCATCGTTGGCAGAAATGTATCCAATTGTCTGGTGATTATGTGGAAAAGTGAATAGTGGTAGTTAAAGAGCGTATTCTAAGGATTATTTATGCATTTGATGTATTAAAATATTCCCATCCAAACCCAAGTAACGAAGGTGGAGGCATTACTTTTCATTCAACCCTCGTACAGCCTTCATATAAGATATTTATGGTTCATAATACAGCAGAGTCTCACTTATCCAAGCCTCGCTTATCCAAGGTTCTGGATTATCCCATGCATTTTTGTAGTCAATGTTTTCAATACATCGTGATATTTTGGTGCTAAATTCGTAAATACAGTAATTACTACATAGCATTACTGTGTATTGAACTTCTTTTTCTGTCAAATGTGTTGTATAACATGATGTTTTGGTGCTTAATTTGTAAAATCATAACCTAATATTCACTTATCCAAGGTTCTGCCGGCCCATTTAGCTTGGATAAGTGAGACTCTACTGTAATAGAGAAAAATAATAAATGTAATAATACCAATAATAATAGAGAAAAATAATAAATGTACCATATATTCTCGAGTATAAGCTGACCCAAATATAAGCCAACCAGGCTTATATACGCTCACCCGAGTATAAGCCGAGGGGGGCTTTTTTAGTCCTAAAAAAGGGCTGAAAAACTAGGCTTATACTCGAGTATATACAGTAATTAATAGTATTATATTATATTATTATTAGTATAATATTGTATTACATCAGTAATTCCCAAAATGGGCGCTACCGCCCCCTGGTGGGCGCCTCAGCAATCCAGGAGGGTGATGATGGCACCTATTAGGACATGCATTTTTGTAGTCAATGTTTTCAATATATCATGATATTTTGGTGCTAAATTCGTAAATACAGTAATTACTACATAGCATTACTGTGTATTGAACTACTTTTTCTGTCAAATGTGTTGTACAACATGATGTTTTGGTGCTTAATTTGTAAAATCATAACCTGATTTGATGTTTCATAAGCTTTTTCTTAATCTCTCCTTATTATCCAAGATATTCGCTTATCCAAGCTTCTGCCGGCCCGTTTAGCTTGGATAAGTGAGACTCTACTGTAGTTGCAAAATTACATTTATAAAGTAGCAAGGAAAATAATTTTATGATTGGCTTATCACCACAACATGAGGAACTGTATTCAGAGGTCGCGGCATTAGGAAGGTTGAGAACCACTGTCATGGCCTTTGGCCACGTCAATGCCAATCCCACAACACAACACAAGGATATTTCCAAGGAGAAACCATCTTTATTTTTATTTTATTATTTTTTTAAAAAAACCAAAACATATAGTATTGTTGCTACACAGATCCCAAATTATTTACATCTGCCCAGCTCCACCCTCCCTTGAAATACATGTAACCCAAGGGCTCATGCGCTAGATCAGAACGGGTTCCCGTTCACCTCTGAAACTCAAGGAAACAGGAATGCAGAAAGAAATGTGCAATTTTCAAATCGTCCCATCGTCCGATGGGTAGAAAGTGACCTTCAGGGCCTTGTTCCTTGCAGCTTTCGCTGGAAAATGTGTGTGGACAGTGTGCTAAGAGATCATTAAAACGTCTTATCACCCGAGGCGCTTCCTTGGCACCATCTGTCGCTGCCTTTGCCTCTTATAAGAGTCCCGATGGAGATTGCGCTGAATGACATATAGGCAACGCTCCAAAATGCTCGTGACCTTGGCGAGCCAAAGCATTTGCAAAGGAGAGCAGCCATCAGGGCTGAGCGCACGTCTCTGCTCGGGTTCGATGGCGTGCCTCTCCTGCCATTTCTGTTAATGTGGGATTTGTGTATTGATAAGTGTTTTTAAATGCAATTTGTGCCATGCTTGTATTGCAACTGATTGCATCATCCAGAATGTACCATAGTGTGGAAAGAGTTCATTGCCAAGAAGCTATGATGACCTTGATGTGTGGCTGGAACTAGGGAGTATCCAGACACAAGTGTTTGTGCATATCGATTACGTCAGTTCAGTTAATAATAATATAATAATTTATTTGTTTGACCAGTCATATGACCATTTCAAAGTGCAACATAAATAAAAACAAGGCAAAAAGGATGGGAGGACAGCAGCTGACCTTCTGTTTGCCGTCAAAATATTATTTTCCTGATTCTTTCAGGAAAGGTGCTCTTTTTTTGATAGCTTTTGGGATAAAAAGGCTGACTCTGATTATGGTGGATCTTTCTTGTCCTTGCAAGAGGACTCTCAGAAGATCATTTCTGTTGGGGGACCTAAAATTAGATAGTAATGGATGTAAATATCTGTGTCGAAGTTCAGCATATGCTGGGCAGTCAATCAAGAAATGTTCGATATCTTCCACATCATCCAGAATGTACCATAGTGTGGAAAGAATTAATTGCCAAGAAGCTATGATGACCTTGATGTGTGGCTGGAACTAGGGAGTATCCAGACACAAGTGTTTGTGCATATCGATTACGTCAGTTCAGTTAATAATAATACAATGGAACTAGAGGTCTTCAATGTATTCAGGGCTAGTGGTCAAATACTGAATTTCATTGCCACAGCCAAGTCTATACATTGTGAGTGGGAAGCCAATTGTAAACCGTCCATTGCAAAATGAGAAACAGAAGCTGATTTTCAAGTTCAGAGTCATATATTAAATAGTAAATTGTCACTCTGTCTCTGCTGAGTGGTTGGACAAGTGTTTGTGCATATCGATTACGTCAGTTCAGTTAATAATAATATAATAATTTATTTGTTTGACCAGTCATATGACCATTTCAAAGTGCAACATAAATAAAAACAAGGCAAAAAGGATGGGAGGACAGCAGCTGACCTTCTGTTTGCCGTCAAAATATTATTTTCCTGATTCTTTCAGGAAATGTGCTCTTTTTTTGATAGCTTTTGGGATAAAAAGGCTGACTCTGATTATGGTGGATCTTTCTTGTCCTTGCAAGAGGACTCTCAGAAGATCATTTCTGTTGGGGGACCTAAAATTAGATAGTAATGGATGTAAATATCTGTGTCGAAGTTCAGCATATGCTGGGCAGTCAATCAAGAAATGTTCGATACCTTCCACATCATCCAGAATGTACCATAGTGTGGAAAGAGTTAATTGCCAAGAAGCTATGATGATCTTGATGTGTGGCTGGAACTAGGGAGTATCCAGACACAAGTCTTTGTGCAGTCTTTGTCTTTGCGTCAGTTCAGTTGAGTTCTGTCTGCCTAGAGTTCGGGTCACGTTCTGTTGGAGAACGGAGCAGTCCTGTGTTCGTCTGTTGTCTGTGTTGATTACTGCTGCATACAGTCAAACTTTGTAAATAGTTTTACCAACTCTCAGAGTGTCTCTTCGTTCTGCGCTCCACTGCTTCCATCCAACTACTGCTGCCCTGCAAATACTCTGATAATTTCTGCGCACGAAGATGCAAACGGGGAGCAGGAGAGTTGCAACCAGTCACAAAAGCAACTGATAGCAAAGAGAAACAGTGGATACAAAGTGGGATTCCTGAATACAAGTTATGTCCACCTTATTTTTATATAAGAAGTGAAAAACCCGTTTCCTTGTTATACAGTTATTCAACCCGTTCACATTCATGGAGATGATTTTTAACCCATGTGATTTCATGTTTACTTATCTCCTCCCTCTCCCTCCCCACTCTCTTATCCACAAAACGGCAGAGAAAGAAAAAAAAAGTTCTCCCCAAGTTTCACTACTGTTTACTAGACATGTCCAAAAAATCGTTTTGAATCGTATATCGGATTTATTTCGGATTGTTCTCGCTTTTTGATACGCATTCCGAGACATTGTCTCACAGCGCAACCAGCAATGTAATTCGAACCATTGTTGGCCCATTCTCTAATTGTCTCTTAATGTTTCGTTAATTCCCCCCCCGCCCCCCCCCCCCGCAAAAAAATTTGATTTCCAGTGTCCTTCTTGCTTACAAATATAGCAAGGGAATTTCTAGTTTTCAAAGTATCTTTGCACAACTTGCAAGGGCATTGCAAATTTGATGAGGATAGCTCAAGAAATGAGGGCGGGAGAGCCCTGTAAAAGTCCCTCCCTCCCCCCAGGTTCCTTTTTTTGGTGATTGCGCATGCGCACCTGCCATTTTAGAAACATTTAGAATCAATACGAATTTTCGGAAATATCCGAGATTTTTGGGTGAAAAAATCGGAAATACTTTCTATATCGAAGTGCCAGCGCCCCCTACTTTAGAAACGAGAATTGAAACATTTTTTCATCAATTGGACATGCCTACTGTTTACTATGTACACCCGGAACTTGACAGGAGACTGACAGGAGCAGGAGGGCAGGGATCACTTTGTATGACAAAACAGTGCAAATCCAAATTGTGCTTGTACAAACTGGGTCAGAAAAACCCCAATAAGATCAAAGAGGATGATGGCTGAGGAGTCGAGGATGCTGCCCACCTTCACGGGCAGGAGGTGCATTTATGTTTTTCTGCAAGGCAAATTGCAACAGCAACTACGACAGGCCTCCTGATGGCGTCCAGCAGTAGGATGGCCCTCTTTCCAAAGGCACCGAGGAAGAAAATAGGGCCGGAATAGCTACCAAGATGGGTGGGTTAGCAGACCCCGAGCCCAGAAGAGCCACATTCAATCATTAGTTGGGCTTTGAGGTCTTGAGGAGTCTCTTCCACCAGCTAGTCCTAACTCATTGCTTGGTTGCTGCTTCAGACTGACTGAGCAACCCAGGTTGCTTTGAATGGCATTCTGTACCGACTTTCAAGTCGTTTCAGACTTAGGTCAACCCTAAGTCTAAAGTTTAGGACAAAGGCCAGGTCAATGACCTTGGAGGGCCTTAGTTTGGGGACTCCTGATCTAGACGATCTCATAAGACCATATGAGACCTCCAAAGACTATCTAGATGGCCTCATAAGACCATAGGTAAGTAAAGAGACCTCTAAAGACCATCTAGATGGTCTCATAAGACCATAGGTAAGGAAAGGGACCTCCAAAGGCCATCTAGATGGTCTCATAAGACCATAGGTAAGCAAAGAGACCTCCAAAGACCATCTAGACGATCTCATAAAACCATAGGTAAGCAGAGAGACCTCCCAAGACCATCTAGATGGTCACATAAGGCCATAGGTAAGGAAAGGGGCCCTCAAAGGCCATCTAGATCTCACCAGGCCATCAGAAGACCATAGATAAGTAAAGGGACCCTCAAAGGCCTTCTAGGCGGTCTCATAGGACCATAGTTAAGGAAAGTAACCTCCAAAAGCCATCGAGATGGTCTCATAAGGCCATAGGTAAGGAAAGGGACCCTCAAAGGCCATCTAGATGATCTCATAAAATCATAGGTAAGGAAAGTGACTTCCAAAAGCCATCTGATGGGATCATCTAGATGGCCTTTGAGGGTTCCTTTCCTTACCTTTGGTCTTATGAAACCATCTAGATGATCTCTGAGGTCCCTTTCGTTATCTATGGTCTTCTGATGGCCTTAAGAGATCATCTAGATGGCCTTTGAGGGTCCCTTTCTTTACCTACGGTCTTATGAGACCATCTACATGGTCTTTGGAGGTCTCTTTGCTTACCTACGGTCTTATGAGAGCGTCTAGATCAGGGGTCCTTTGCTTCAGCCAGTGATGAAGGCTCATGGGAGTTGCAGTGTATCTTCTAAAGGGCCACGTGAGTCTATAAGTCTGTAACCCTTCTACGGACTTAATTCAGTTGAAAAACAATAGCTTCAAAACGGGTGTAACAGTCTTAGTAAACTGGTCCAAACGAAATCGGTCCCAGTGAATTGACAGCCCCCTCCTCAGCCGAACAGACAACAGGAAAAGGGAGAGTGGCATTCGCAGATACAGTGGCCCTGTGTTACAAACCTCTATATACAGGTTGGACTTGGGTTGCTGTGAGTTTTACGGACTGTCTGGCCATGTTCCAGAAGCATTCTCTCCTGACGTTTCGCCCACATCTATGGCAGGCATCCTCAGAGGTTGTGAGGCATGGATAAACTAGGCAAGGAAGGGTTAAACGATCCACATGCTTGCGGATTTCAATGGCTCCTCTGTAAGCAGCAGCCAGGCTTTGAAGCTACAAGGCCATTCAATGCTAATCAAGGTGGCCTATTGCACCATTCACACTTGCCTCAAGCAGAAAAGAGTTCTTTTTCCCACCCTGGATATATATATTACTGTTTTTGCTGTTAAGTCAGGGAAAACTACCCAAAAACAGCATCCAAAAATACAAACACAGGATATGGTTGAGCATTGAGGTCACAGCAATCAGAGCATGAAGTGCCATGTGGCTGGAATGAATTTAGAGCTTAGGAGGCAAAGATCCAGAGTCCAACCTTTACAATTCCAAAAATAATAACTACAGTAGAGTCTCACTTATCCAAGACTCGCTTATCCAAGGTTCTGGATTATCCAATGCATTTTTGTAGTCAATGTTTACAATATATCATGATATTTTGGTGCTAAATTCGTAAATACAGTAATTACAACATAACATTACTGTGTATTGAACTACTTTTTTGTCAAATTTGTTGTATAACCTGATGCTTTGGTGCTTAATTTGTAAAATCATAACCTAATTTGATGTTTAATAGGCTTTTCCTTAATCCCTCCTTATTATCCAAGATATTCGCTTATCATCATTTTCATATCATTTTATAATCTACATAGAATTACTGTGTATTTGATATTACTCAGGACTCCTCCCTACCATACCTAATGTGACTTTAAATGATTCTAATGCACTTTATCTATTTATGAATTTGTTCCCCATAATGTGCACCGTACACTTTGCTTATCCACTATTGCAACCTCATTGTTTTTAACCTGATGTTTTAATTCTGCGTTGTGTTTTTTAACTTATTGTGTATATTTTTATTGGTTTTTGTTTTTGTCCTGATGTTTTATATTTTATCATTGTTTGTATTTTGATTTTGCTGTAAGCCGCCCCGAGTCCCCTTCGGGGGAGAT
The DNA here is from genome assembly GCF_035594765.1 of Anolis carolinensis. Lineage (NCBI taxonomy): Eukaryota > Metazoa > Chordata > Lepidosauria > Squamata > Anolidae > Anolis > Anolis carolinensis. Next base: position 16,846,365 of record NW_026943824.1, on the reverse strand, counting down.
GGAGGCGGGATACAAATAAACTTAATATTATTATTATTATTATTATTATTATTATTATTATTATTATTATTATATCACTATCATCATCATTTAATTACTTATTAATCGCCCTCCAACCAAGATGCTCTAGGTGATTTACAAGCTAAATTGTAAAGGATAAAAACACATACATACAAATATTGATAAAATTAACATAAATCAAAAGCTCTAGTTAAAAGCCAGCGCGTTTAGCTTGGATAAGTGAGACTCTACTGTACATTTCTGAATAGTAAAGAACCGGGTCCGAGCTACACTATAAATCCATCTCGCCCAACAATATAAACCCCACTTGCCTCGTTTCCAACAGTCCTCACAACCTCTGAGGATGCCTGCCATAGATGTGGGTGAAACGTCAGGAGAGAATACTTCTGGAACATGGCCACACAGCCCGAAAGACACACAACAACTCTGACAAAGGACTCTGGTCACACCCTGGACTCTCCACAGATATATATTCTTTCCTTTCCTTACTTAGTTCATCCATGCCTCACAACCTCTGAGGATGCCTGCCATAGATGTGGGTGAAACGTCAGGAGAGAATGCTTCTGGAACATGGCCACACAGCCCGAAAGACATACAACAACTCTGACAAAGGACTCTTGTCACACCCTGGACTCTCCACAGATACATATTCTTTCCTTTCCTTACTTAGTTCATCCATGCCTCACAACCTCTGAGGATGCCTGCCATAGATGTGGGTGAAACGTCAGGAGAGAATGCTTCTGGAACATGGCCACACAGCCCGAAAGACATACAACAACTCTGACAAAGGACTCTTGTCACACCCTGGACTCTCCACAGATATATATTCTTTCCTTTCCTTACTTAGTTCATCCATGCCTCACAACCTCTGAGGATGCCTGCCATAGATGTGGGTGAAACGTCAGTAGAGAATGCTTCTGGAACATGGCCACACAGCCTGGAAAACTCAGAGCAAGGCAGTAATTCCGGCCATGAAATTCGTCAACGACACAGATGTTGGACTGCTTAAACCAAGCATGGGCCAACTTCGGCATCTCCAGGTGTTGTGGGAATTGTGGAAAATTGGAGTCCAAAACTGGCAGCTTGGGAAAATACCCTCTTTTCTTGGTCCTTTTAATGGGGGACGGAGGTCCGAAAAGGGCATCAAAACGATTCCGAAATCCGCTTGGAAGGAGGGTGCTCACTCCGCGTTGGCCCTCTCCCGAAGCACCGGCAGCGAGAGCATCTCGGGCGCCGACTTCTTCCTCGGCCGGTCCTTGGGGATGCTGAGGAGGAAGTCCGGCGCTTCGCCGCCGCCGAGGGGCGTGGAGGGGGCGCTGGAGGGGAGCAGCCCCACCTCGGCAATGGCCACGGCCGGCGCCACCGGCCCCACGATCTCGTTGGTGGCTTCCTGCGTCTCCCGCTCGTATCGGCGCACCTCGTCCATCGTCATCCCTGGGGGAGAAAGTCAAAGGGAGCGGGTCACGGTCAGATACTTCCCTTGCGACCCACAACTTGGGTAGATTGACTCTGAATGGGGTGAGGCGGGTGCGGAAGAGCCATACTGGTTGGGGGACTCTGGGAACAACAGCATCCCCAAAACCATCATCATCATCATCATTGAAATCCACAAGCATGTGGACAACTTCCAACAGAAAGGAGGAAACCATGAAAATGAACAAAATCTAGCTACCAGTATTAAAAAAATCAAAAATCAGAACAGTAAATAAGGAGCAGCACTCTGAGGGCAGAGGAGCCCCAAGGACGGCTAATGACTCTGAACAAAGGATGCCCCCCAGGCAAGAGAAAAATCTTTCCAATGCTAATTAGGGTGATTAATTGCAACATTAGCACTGGCTTCCAACTGACAAAGGACTCTTGTCACACCCTGGACTCTCCACAGATATATATTGACCTTCCTTGCCTAGTCTCTCCATGCCTCACAACCTCTGAGGATGCCTGCCATAGGTGTCGGCAAAACGTTAGGAGAGTATACTTCTGGAACATGGCCACACGGCCCGAAAGACATACAACAACCCTGTGATCCCGGCCATAAAAGCTTTCGACAACACATCATCATCATCATCATCATCATCATCATTATTATTATTATTATTATTATTATTATTATTAGAAACACAACAAGATGAGTCCACAGCAGACACTCTTCTGGCTGTTGTATCGGATCTCACGTCAGACACTTCCCAAGTGTCTAGCACTGTATTATTATTATTATTATTATTATTATTATTATTATTATTATTATTAGAAACACAACAAGATGAGTCCACAGCAGACACTCTTCTGGCTGTGGCATTGGATCTCACGTTGGACACTTCCCAAGTGTCTAGGACTATTATTATTATTATTATTATTATTATTATTATTATTATTATTATTGACACAAAGACATTGTATGACACATACATACTTTTAGTCCTAAAAGGCCTCTCAGGAGAGTTATAAAGGCTCAGCCCTGTCTCACGCTCTTTGGAAGAGGCCCCGCCCCCATCCCTAGCCCCGCCCTTTAGTCCTAAAAGGCCTCTCAGGGGAGATATAGAGGCTCAGCCCTGTCTCACACTCTTGGGAAGAGGCCCCGCCCCCACCCCTAGCCCCGCCCTTTAGTCCTAAAAGGCACCTCAGGAGAGATATAAAGGCGCAGCCCTGTCTCAGGCTCTTGTAAGGAGGCCCCGCCCCCTTCCCTAGCTCCGCCCTCTGTGCCCTATCAGGCACCTCAGGAGAGGTATAGATGCTCAGCCCTGTCTCAGGCTCTTGGAAGGAGGCCCCGCCCCCTTCCCTAGCTCCGCCCTCTGTGCCCTATCAGGCACCTCAGGAGAGGTATAGATGCTCAGCCCTGTCTCAGGCTCTTGTAAGGAGGCCCCGCCCCCTTCCCTAGCTCCGCCCTCTGTGCCCTAACAGGCACCTCAAGAGAGGTATAGATGCTCAGCCCTGTCTCAGGCTCTTGTAAGGAGGCCCCGCCCCCTTCCCTAGCTCCGCCCTCTGCGTCCCAACAGGCGCCTCAGGAGAGGTATAGATGCTCAGCCCTGTCTCAGGCTCTTGTAAGGAGGCCCCGCCCCCTTCCCTAGCTCCGCCCTCTGTGTCCTAACAGGCACCTCAAGAGAGGTATAGATGCTCAGCCCTGTCTCAGGCTCTTGTAAGGAGGCCCCACCCCCTTCCCTAGCTCCGCCCTCTGTGCCCTAATAGGCACCTCAGGAGAGGTATAGATGCTCAGCCCTGTCTCAGGCTCTTGGAAGGAGGCCTCGCCCCCTTCCCTAGCTCCGCCCTCTGTGCCCTAATAGGCACCTCAAGAGAGGTATAGATGCTCAGCCCTGTCTCAGGCTCTTGGAAGGAGGCCCCGCCCCCTTCCCTAGCTCCGCCCTCTGTGCCCTAACAGGCACCTCAGGAGAGGTATAGATGCTCAGCCCTGTCTCAGGCTCTTGGAAGGAGGCCCCGCCCCCTTCCCTAGCTCCGCCCTCTGTGCCCTAATAGGCACCTCAGGAGAGGTATAGATGTTCAGCCCTGTCTCAGGCTCTTGGAAGGAGGCCCCGCCCCCTTCCCTAGCTCCGCCCTCTGTGCCCTAACAGGCACCTCAGGAGAGGTATAGATGCTCAGCCCTGTCTCAGGCTCTTGGAAGGAGGCCCCGCCCCCTTCCCTAGCTCCGCCCTCTGTGCCCTAATAGGCACCTCAGGAGAGGTATAGATGCTCAGCCCTGTCTCAGGCTCTTGGAAGGAGGCCCCGCCCCCTTCCCTAACTCCGCCCTCTGTGCCCTAATAGGCACCTCAGGAGAGGTATAGATGCTCAGCCCTGTCTCAGGCTCTTGGAAGGAGGCCCCGCCCCCTTCCCTAGCTCCGCCCTCTGTGCCCTAATAGGCACCTCAGGAGAGGTATAGATGCTCAGCCCTGTCTCAGGCTCTTGGAAGGAGGCCCCGCCCCCTTCCCTAGCTCCGCCCTCTGTGCCCTAACAGGCACCTCAGGAGAGGTATAGATGCTCAGCCCTGTCTCAGGCTCTTGGAAGGAGGCCCCACCCCCTTCCCTAGCTCCGCCCTCTGTGCCCTAATAGGCACCTCAGGAGAGGTATAGATGCTCAGCCCTGTCTCAGGCTCTTGGAAGGAGGCCCCGCCCCCTTCCCTAGCTCCGCCCTCTGTGTCCTAACAGGCACCTCAGGAGAGGTATAGATGCTCAGCCCTGTCTCAGGCTCTTGGAAGGAGGCCCCGCCCCCTTCCCTAGCTCCGCCCTCTGTGCCCTAACAGGCACCTCAGGAGAGGTATAGATGCTCAGCCCTGTCTCAGGCTCTTGGAAGGAGGCCCCGCCCCCTTCCCTAGCTCCGCCCTCTGTGCCCTAATAGGCACCTCAGGAGAGGTATAGATGCTCAGCCCTGTCTCAGGCTCTTGGAAGGAGGCCCCGCCCCCTTCCCTAGCTCCGCCCTCTGTGCCCTAATAGGCACCTCAGGAGAGGTATAGATGCTCAGCCCTGTCTCAGGCTCTTGGAAGGAGGCCCCGCCCCCTTCCATAGCTCCGCCCTCTGTGCCCTAACAGGCACCTCAGGAGAGGTATAGATGCTCAGCCCTGTCTCAGGCTCTTGGAAGGAGGCCCCGCCCCCTTCCCTAGCTCCGCCCTCTGTGCCCTAATAGGCACCTCAGGAGAGGTATAGATGCTCAGCCCTGTCTCAGGCTCTTGGAAGGAGGCCCCGCCCCCTTCCCTAGCTCCGCCCTCTGTGCCCTAATAGGCACCTCAGGAGAGGTATAGATGCTCAGCCCTGTCTCAGGCTCTTGGAAGGAGGCCCCGCCCCCTTCCCTAGCTCCGCCCTCTGTGCCCTAATAGGCACCTCAGGAGAGGTATAGATGCTCAGCCCTGTCTCAGGCTCTTGGAAGGAGGCCCCGCCCCCTTCCCTAGCTCCGCCCTCTGTGCCCTAACAGGCACCTCAGGAGAGGTATAGATGCTCAGCCCTGTCTCAGGCTCTTGGAAGGAGGCCCCGCCCCCTTCCCTAGCTCCGCCCTCTGTGCCCTAACAGGCACCTCAGGAGAGGTATAGATGCTCAGCCCTGTCTCAGGCTCTTGGAAGGAGGCCCCGCCCCCTTCCCTAGCTCCGCCCTCTGTGCCCTAATAGGCACCTCAGGAGAGGTATAGATGCTCAGCCCTGTCTCAGGCTCTTGGAAGGAGGCCCCGCCCCCTTCCCTAGCTCCGCCCTCTGTGCCCTAACAGGCACCTCAGGAGAGGTATAGATGCTCAGCCCTGTCTCAGGCTCTTGGAAGGAGGCCCCGCCCCCTTCCCTAGCTCCGCCCTCTGTGCCCTAACAGGCACCTCAGGAGAGGTATAGATGCTCAGCCCTGTCTCAGGCTCTTGGAAGGAGGCCCCGCCCCCTTCCCTAGCTCTGCCCTCTGTGCCCTAATAGGCACCTCAGGAGAGGTATAGATGCTCAGCCCTGTCTCAGGCTCTTGGAAGGAGGCCCCGCCCCCTTCCCTAGCTCCGCCCTCTGTGCCCTAACAGGCACCTCAGGAGAGGTATAGATGCTCAGCCCTGTCTCAGGCTCTTGGAAGGAGGCCCCGCCCCCTTCCCTAGCTCTGCCCTCTGTGCCCTAATAGGCACCTCAGGAGAGGTATAGATGCTCAGCCCTGTCTCAGGCTCTTGGAAGGAGGCCCCGCCCCCTTCCCTAGCTCCGCCCTCTGTGCCCTAATAGGCACCTCAGGAGAGGTATAGATGCTCAGCCCTGTCTCAGGCTCTTGGAAGGAGGCCCCGCCCCCTTCCCTAGCTCCGCCCTCTGTGCCCTAATAGGCACCTCAGGAGAGGTATAGATGCTCAGCCCTGTCTCAGGCTCTTGGAAGGAGGCCCCGCCCCCACCCCTAGCTCCGCCCTCTGTGTCCTAACAGGCACCTCAGGAGAGGTATAGATGCTCAGCCCTGTCTCAGGCTCTTGGAAGGAGGCCCCGCCCCCTTCCCTAGCTCCGCCCTCTGTGCCCTAACAGGCACCTCAGGAGAGGTATAGATGCTCAGCCCTGTCTCAGGCTCTTGGAAGGAGGCCCCGCCCCCTTCCCTAGCTCCGCCCTCTGTGCCCTAATAGGCACCTCAGGAGAGGTATAGATGCTCAGCCCTGTCTCAGGCTCTTGGAAGGAGGCCCCGCCCCCTTCCCTAGCTCCGCCCTCTGTGCCCTAACAGGCACCTCAGGAGAGGTATAGATGCTCAGCCCTGTCTCAGGCTCTTGGAAGGAGGCCCCGCCCCCTTCCCTAGCTCCGCCCTCTGTGCCCTAATAGGCACCTCAAGAGAGGTATAGAAGCTCAGCCCTGTCTCAGGCTCTTGGAAGGAGGCCCCACCCCCTTCCCTAGCTCTGCCCTCTGTGCCCTAATAGGCACCTCAGGAGAGGTATAGATGCTCAGCCCTGTCTCAGGCTCTTGTAAGGAGGCCCCGCCCCCTTCCCTAGCTCCGCCCTCTGTGCCCTAACAGGCAACTCAAGAGAGGTATAGATGCTCAGCCCTGTCTCAGGCTCTTGGAAGGAGGCCCCGCCCCCTTCCCTAGCTCCGCCCTCTGTGCCCTAATAGGCACCTCAGGAGAGGTATAGATGCTCAGCCCTGTCTCAGGCTCTTGGAAGGAGGCCCCGCCCCCTTCCCTAGCTCCGCCCTCTGTGCCCTAACAGGCACCTCAGGAGAGGTATAGATGCTCAGCCCTGTCTCAGGCTCTTGTAAGGAGGCCCCGCCCCCTTCCCTAGCTCCGCCCTCTGTGCCCTAACAGGCAACTCAAGAGAGGTATAGATGCTCAGCCCTGTCTCAGGCTCTTGGAAGGAGGCCCCGCCCCCTTCCCTAGCTCCGCCCTCTGTGCCCTAATAGGCACCTCAGGAGAGGTATAGATGCTCAGCCCTGTCTCAGGCTCTTGGAAGGAGGCCCCGCCCCCTTCCCTAGCTCCGCCCTCTGTGCCCTAACAGGCACCTCAGGAGAGGTATAGATGCTCAGCCCTGTCTCAGGCTCTTGGAAGGAGGCCCCGCCCCCTTCCCTAGCTCCGCCCTCTGTGCCCTAACAGGCACCTCAGGAGAGGTATAGATGCTCAGCCCTGTCTCAGGCTCTTGGAAGGAGGCCCCGCCCCCTTCCCTAGCTCCGCCCTCTGTGCCCTAATAGGCACCTCAGGAGAGGTATAGATGCTCAGCCCTGTCTCAGGCTCTTGGAAGGAGGTCCCGCCCCCTTCCCTAGCTCCGCCCTCTGTGCCCTAACAGGCACCTCAGGAGAGGTATAGATGCTCAGCCCTGTCTCAGGCTCTTGGAAGGAGGCCCCGCCCCCTTCCCTAGCTCCGCCCTCTGTGCCCTAATAGGCACCTCAAGAGAGGTATAGATGCTCAGCCCTGTCTCAGGCTCTTGGAAGGAGGCCCCACCCCCTTCCCTAGCTCTGCCCTCTGTGCCCTAATAGGCACCTCAGGAGAGGTATAGATGCTCAGCCCTGTCTCAGGCTCTTGTAAGGAGGCCCCGCCCCCTTCCCTAGCTCCGCCCTCTGTGCCCTAACAGGCAACTCAAGAGAGGTATAGATGCTCAGCCCTGTCTCAGGCTCTTGGAAGGAGGCCCCGCCCCCTTCCCTAGCTCCGCCCTCTGTGCCCTAATAGGCACCTCAGGAGAGGTATAGATGCTCAGCCCTGTCTCAGGCTCTTGGAAGGAGGCCCCGCCCCCTTCCCTAGCTCCGCCCTCTGTGCCCTAACAGGCACCTCAGGAGAGGTATAGATGCTCAGCCCTGTCTCAGGCTCTTGTAAGGAGGCCCCGCCCCCTTCCCTAGCTCCGCCCTCTGTGCCCTAACAGGCAACTCAAGAGAGGTATAGATGCTCAGCCCTGTCTCAGGCTCTTGGAAGGAGGCCCCGCCCCCTTCCCTAGCTCCGCCCTCTGTGCCCTAATAGGCACCTCAGGAGAGGTATAGATGCTCAGCCCTGTCTCAGGCTCTTGGAAGGAGGCCCCGCCCCCTTCCCTAGCTCCGCCCTCTGTGTCCTAACAGGCACCTCAGGAGAGGTATAGATGCTCAGCCCTGTCTCAGGCTCTTGGAAGGAGGCCCCGCCCCCTTCCCTAGCTCCGCCCTCTGTGCCCTAACAGGCACCTCAGGAGAGGTATAGATGCTCAGCCCTGTCTCAGGCTCTTGGAAGGAGGCCCCGCCCCCTTCCCTAGCTCCGCCCTCTGTGCCCTAATAGGCACCTCAGGAGAGGTATAGATGCTCAGCCCTGTCTCAGGCTCTTGGAAGGAGGCCCCGCCCCCTTCCCTAGCTCCGCCCTCTGTGCCCTAACAGGCACCTCAGGAGAGGTATAGATGCTCAGCCCTGTCTCAGGCTCTTGGAAGGAGGCCCCGCCCCCTTCCCTAGCTCCGCCCTCTGTGCCCTAACAGGCACCTCAGGAGAGGTATAGATGCTCAGCCCTGTCTCAGGCTCTTGGAAGGAGGCCCCGCCCCCTTCCCTAGCTCCGCCCTCTGTGCCCTAATAGGCACCTCAAGAGAGGTATAGATGCTCAGCCCTGTCTCAGGCTCTTGGGAAGAAGCCACGCCCCTCCCCTGGCCCCGCCCCATGTCCTAATAGGTGCCATCACTGCCCGCCTGGATTGCCGCAGTGCCCACCAGAGGGCGGTAGCACCCACTTTGGGAATCACTGTTCTAGAGCATGGCCATACAGTCCGAACAACTCACAGAAACCCACTTAAGGAGACGTCGTAAGGACCGTTTTGTTTTATCTACTTTCTAGCCAGAATACGAAGGCAGAGAAGAGACTGGGGTTCCAAACATTCAACCCCTTCAGCGGAAGCTGCACCCTTCGTCCAAGGAGAAAAACCCAAAACAAACTGTCTTTTAGTAAAGAAAGATTTATATGAAAATATATCCAAACATAACAGTCCTTGGCTTTTATCAGCAGCTTTCAACTGGCCAAACAAAATGTTATCTTCAAGCATTCTTCAGCTCCAACCTTTTAAACTCTCTGGTTTCCAAACTCCCCGTCTTCAAAACTCTCTTCGGCTCCACTCCAACAGCAAAACCATCATCATCACCATTACCTTCATATTCACCATCACCATCACATTCACTAGTATCCTCACTAACTCAAGATTTACTCAGTCTCTATTAATAGCACTCAGTCTTTAGCAGGTGTCTTGATTGCTGCTGGTCATACATGGATAGGACATGATTCTTACAAACACTTATCCATTTTCACATAAGAAATGACCTAAATAATATAAAATCTGATAGAGCAGAGGGTGAGCCCTGGCCTTGAAAGGACCAGGGAAGAAGGAAGGAAGGAAGGAAGGAAGGAAGGAAGGAAGGAAGGAAGGAAGGAAGGGAGGAAGGAAGGGAGGGAGGGAGGGATCTGGATTTTCCCGGAGGCCAGAAAAAGTCCATCTGTGTCCAAAGGAAGCTTGAGCAGAAGCAGTGCAAAAGCCAGCGGTTCGTGATTTCAGGAGAGGAGAGGAAAGCCAAACCCCAACCCAGAACATACATACAAAACAGGAGTCCTGGGCAGGGCTGGGCAGGTGGGGCGGGCTAAGGTTCCTGGCCGCTGAAGTGTTTGTTTGTGGCCACGTGCATCTGCGTCTCGAAGGCACGAACCTCATCCAGGGACATGTCTGTAACACGCAGAGCTCTGGGTTAAGGACGGAGGCGAAGGCACGAGAAGAGAGGAGAGGCAAGGAGAAAAGAACAAGCGGCCACCCGTGCCATGAGTTGCCCGGGATGGAAACGGCCGGGGCTTGAATTCAGACTGGATGAAAACAGCGGGACATTGTGTTGTCGAAGGCTTTCATGGCCGGGATCACAGGGTTGTTGTATGTCTTTCGGGCTGTGTGGCCATGTTCCAGAAGCATTCTCTCCTGACGTTTCGCCCACATCTATGGCAGGCATCCTCAGAGGTTGTGAGGTATGGAGAAAACTAAGCAAAGAGGTTAATATATATCTGTGGAAAGTCTAGGGTGAGAGAGGTCAGTGTGAATGTTGTGTAGTTAATCACTTTAATTAGCATTGAAAAGCTTATCTGCTGTCTTCTTCCTGCCTCTGGGGCATCCTTACAGAAAACCTACACACACAGATAGATACCTTCATAAAAACTCCAACCATCACCCAAGTCAAAAAAGGAGCACAATCAAAGCCCTGACAGACCGTGCACAAAGAATCTGCGAACCTCACCTCCTCCAAGGTGAACTCAACCACCTAAACTGGTCTCTCCAGGCCAATGGAGACTCCACCACAGACATCAGAAGAGCTGCAAGGCCAAGAACAAGCCATGAGAGTCAAGACAAAGATCCACCCAGAGGAAAGGTGTTCTTACCAGACATCAAGGGAACTACTGACCGCATAGGGAAGCTGATGAAGAAGCACAACCTACAAACTATCTACAGACCCACGAAGAAAATCCAACAAATGCTACGGTCAGCGAAGGACAAGAGGGATCCTCTCACCTCTGCAGGAGTCTACCGGATACCATGCAGCTGTGGACAAGTCTACATAGGGACCACCAAACGCAGCGCCCAAACAAGAGTCAAAGAACATGAAAGGCACTGCAGACTAATTCAACCAGAGAAATCAGCCATAGCAGAGCATTTGATGAACCAGCCTGGACACAGAATACTATTTGAGAACACAAAAATGCTGGACCATTCTAACAACTATCATGTCAGACTACACAGAGAAGCCATTGAAATCCACAAGCATGTGGACAACTTCAACAGAAAGGAAGAAACCATGAAAATGAACAAAATCTGGCTACCGGTATTACAAAACTCAAAAATCAGAACAGTAAATAAAAAGCAATACTCTGAAAACAGAGGATTTCCAGACATGAATCAACCAAGGGCAGTTAACGCCTCTAAACAAAGGATGCCCCAGAGGCAGGAAGAAGACAGCAGATAAGCTTTTCAATGCTAATTAAAGTGATTAACTACACAACATTCACACTGACCTCTCTCACCCTAGACTTTCCACAGATATATATTAACCTCTTTGCTTAGTTTTCTCCATACCTCACAACCTCTGAGGATGCCTGCCATAGATGTGGGCGAAACGTCAGGAGAGAATGCTTCTGGAACATGGCCACACAGCCCGAAAGACATACAACAACCCAGCGGGACATTGCTTAAGCAACTGAGGGGGAAAAGGAAGGGGCCTGTTCGGAATGGTGAGAGTTGGAGTCCAAAGGACGAAGATAATAGCCCGACCAAGAAGCCATGAAATCATAACTTACGCACCTAGTGAATTTAAAGAAAACACACATGGATATAATTCTGTGCTCCACCGAACCTGCCTGGCATCCCGATTGAGTGTCAATGTGCGTGTCAATAATCGTATCGCATCGCTGAATTTTCCGGGCCGTGTTCCAGAAGCATTCTCTCCTGACGTTCACCCACATCTATGGCAGGCATCATCCGAGGTTGTGAGGTCTGTTGGAAACTAGCTAAGTGGAATTGATATCTATATATATAAAAGAGTGATGGCATCACGGCGACCCACAAAACAACGAAACTACAGGCCCCCCAACCTCGAAATTTGACAACACAACCCATCATCCACGCCTCTAGGTTCATACAACAAAAAGAAAAGAAAAATAATGTCCTAATTAGAGAGAGAGGAATAATTGCTTTTATCCAATTGCTGCCAGTTAGAAGGCTAAGCTCCACCCACTTGGTCTCCTAGCAAGCCAATAAAAGATAATAAAAAACACTAAAAATTAATACAATAAAATACTATAATAACAGAAAATAACTAAAAATAATACAAGAAAATAATAGAATATAATAAATAAAAATATAACTTACAATAAAATTAATAAAAAATTGCAAATAACGTCAGATAAAAATTACACAACAATTTTTAACCAATACCACCACCACTTTGCCACAGCAACGCGTGGCCGGGTGCAGCTAGTACTGTATATACTCGAGTATAAGCCTAGTTTTTCAGCCCTTTTTTAAAGACGGAAAAAGCCCCCCATGGCTTATACGCGGGTGAGGGTCCTGGTTGGCTTATATTTGGGTCAGCTTATACTCGAGAACATATGGTACATTTATTATTTTTCTGTATTATTATTGGTATTGTTACATTTATTATTTTTCTCTATTATTGTTGCTACTATTACATTTATTTTACTCTATTATTATTATTATTATTAATACATTTATTATTTCACTCTGATCTTATTATTATTATTGCATTTATTATTTTACTCTATTTATTATTACTTGTACTATTTTCCTGTATTTATTATTATTGTTATTATTATTACATGTATTATTTTACTCTATTATTATTATTATTATTATTATTAAAAGGATACATAAGCACATTTTCATTGAAGAAGATGAGAATAATGATTTGATCAGAGTTGGACAGTCCTATCTTAAATTAGAGCTTTATGTAAATATTCAAAAACATTTAATCTACTGATGCCTCAATTAATGTAATTTTATTGGTATCTGTTTTTATTTCTGAAATTTACCACTCTCGGCTTATACTGGAGTCAATGTTTTCCCAGGTTTTTTGTGGTAAAATTAGGTGCCTTGGCTTATATTCGGGTCGGCTTATACTCGAGTATATACGGTATATATATCTGTGGAATAATGTCCAGGGTGGGAGAAAGTAATCTTATCTGTTTGAGGCAAATGGGAATGTTGCAACTGGAGACCTTGATTAGCATTGAATGGCCTTGCAGCGTCAAAGCCTGATTTATTCTTGCCTGGGGGAATCCTTTGGTAGGAAGTGTTAGCTGGCCCTGATTGTTCCTCTGTTTTCTGAATGTTGCTCTTTATTTACTGTCCTGATTTTAGATATTTTTTTTTACTACTGGTAACCAGATTTTGTTCGTTTTCATTGTTTCCTTTTTTCTGTTGAAATGGTCCACATGCTTAAATGGCTTATCTGTAGGAAGCAGCCAGGCTTTGAAGCTACAAAGCCATTCAATGCTAATCAAGTTAGCCAAGTGTAACATGCACACTTGCCTCAAGCAGACAGAGTTCTTTCTTCCACCCTGGATATATATGTTAGAGTTTTTGCTGTTAATTTAGAGAAATTTACCCAAAAACAGCAGAGCATCCAAAAATACAAACACTTATACTTATGGTTGAGCATTCAGCTCACAGCAATCAGAGCATGAAGTGCCATGTGGATGGAAAGAGTTTAGAGTTTAGGAGGCAAATATCCAAAGTTCAGTCTTTACAATTACGAAATGTTTATTTACAAAAATACTTATGGTTGAGCATTCAGCTCACAGCAATCAGAGCATGAAGTGCCATGTGGCTGGAAAGAATTTAGAGTTTAGGAGGCAAAGATCCAGACTTCAATCTTTACAATTACGAAATGTTTATTTACAGAAATACTTATGGTTGAGCATTCAGCTCACAGCAATCAGAGCATGAAGTGCCATGTGGCTGGAAAGAATTTAGAGTTTAGGAGGCAAATATCCAAAGTTCAGTCTTTACAATTACGAAATGTTTATTTACAAAAATACTTATGGTTGAGCATTCAGCTCACAGCAATCAGAGCATGAAGTGCCATGTGGTTGGAAAAAATTTAGAGTTTAGGAGGCAAATATCCAGACTTCAGTCTTTACAATTACAAAATGTTTATTTACAAAAATAATAACTACTTTTCTTAATAGTATAACTGGGTCCGAGCCACACTATAACTCCATCTCTTCCATCAATATGAACCCCACTTGCCTAGTTTCCAACAGACCTCACAACCTCTGAGGATGCCTGCCATAGATGTGAGTGAAACGTGAGGAGAGAATGCTTCTGGAACATAGCCTGGAAAACTCACAGCAACCTAGTGATTTCAGCCATGAAAGCCTTCGATAGCACAATAATAGTGGATGGAAGAGGATGGAAGAGCATGGCGTTGGCCATGGAGACGACATAAAAGCTTCATATTCTGGGATCCAAATGAAATGAAGAATCAGGAGGGGATCAGAGAAATATGGGGAGGCCAAGGGGGAAATGGGACCCAAGAAGAGCAATTATCTCACTATCCATCCTGTGAGTTTTCCCGACTGGGACCAAGCAAAAAGGCTGACTTACCGCACCATTCGTCCACCCACGCGAAGGCTTGTCGGTGGCCGATCAGCAGGATGTCCCGAATGACCTGCAACACACAATTAAAAGGGGATTTATTTTCATGCAAATAAGTCTTGTGCTGCTGAACTACCGACTTATTGGCAGTTCAAATCCGTGAGATGGGGTGAGCTCCCATCCGTCAGCTCCAGCTCCTGCCAACCCAGAAGTTTGAAAACATGCAAATGCGAGTAGATAAATAGGTACCGCTTCGGCAGTGAAAAGGCAAGCAATCTTGCTGGCCACACAACCAGGAGGTGATAACGCAGACTCCTCGGCTTGAAAATGGAAAAAAGCTCCTCCTCGGAGCCAGATATGAGCACGGCCTCCAGAAGCCGGAAATGAAAGGAGAAGCCTTTGCCTTTGTTTGTGTTTATGTGTCTCATTGTATATGACTGTAAAGGCATTGAATGTTTTCCTATGTGTTTAAAATGTAATCCATTCTGAGTCCCCTAAGGAATAATAAGTGTATTATTATTATTATTATTATTATTATTATTATTATTATTACTACTATTCACACCGCTTCCAAAATCCGGAAATGAAAGGAGAAGCCTTTGCCTTTGTTTGTGTGTCTTCACTGTATATGACTGTAAAGGCATTGAACGTTTGCCTATGTGTGTAAGATGTTGTAATCCACTCTGATGCCCCTAAGGAAGGAGGGCAGATTATAAATAAAGTGTATTATTATTATTAGCACCGCCTCCAGAAGCCAGAAATGAAAGGAGAAGCCTTTGCCTTTGTTTGTGTTTATGTGTCTCATTGTATATGACTGTAAAGGCATTGAATGTTTTCCTATCTGTGTAAAATGTTGTAATCTGCTCTGAGTCCGATTAGGGAGGAGGGCGGAATATAAATAAAGTGTATTATTATTATTATTATTATTATTATTATTATTATTCGCACCGCTTCGAGAAGCCGGAAATGAAAGGAGAAGCCTTTGCCTGTGTTTGTGTGTCTTCACTGTATATGACTGTAAAGGCATTGAACGTTTGCCTATGTGTGTAAGATGTTGTAATCCACTCTGATGCCCCTAAGGAAGGAGGGCAGATTATAAATAAAGTGTATTATTATTATTATTATTAGCACCGCCTCCAGAAGCCAGAAATGAAAGGAGAAGCCTTTGCCTTTGTTTGTGTTTATGTGTCTCATTGTATATGACTGTAAAGGCAATGAATGTTTGCCTATGTGTGTAAAATGTTGTAATCTGCTCTGAGTCCCCTAAGGAAGGAGGGCAGATTATAAATAAAGTGTATTATTATTATTATTATTATTATTGACAAAACGATGTTGTATGACACAGCAAACAAGATAGACATGCTGGATTTCGTTTCACAAAACCACAAGTCGAACTCTTCCCAAGTGTCTAGGACAGTGTGATGTATTTTCGGATGATGCGTGCAGATCCCAGCAGGGTGGCCTTTTGCAGTTGGCAGATCGTAATTTTGTCAATGTCTATTGTTTCCAAATGCCGGCTGAGATCTTTTGGCACGGCACCCAATGTGCCCATCACCACCGGGACCACCTGCACTGGTTTCTGCCAGAGTCTTTGAAGTTCAATCTTGAGGTCCTGAGAGCGGCTGAGTTTTTCCTGTTGTTTTTCATCAATGTGACTGTCACCTGGGATGGCAACATCAATTATCCAAACCTTGTTCTTTTCCACATATTATATTATTATTATTATTATTATTATTATTATTATTATTATTATTATTATTATTATTATTAGCACCGCCTCCAGAAACTGGAAATGAAAGGAGAAGCCTTTACCTTTGTTTGTGTGTCTTCGCTGTATATGACTGTAAAGGCATTGAACGTTCGCCTATGTGTGTAAAATGTTGTAATCCGCTCTGAGTCCCATTAGGGAGGAGGGCGGAATATAAATAAAGTTTATTATTATTATTATTATTATTATTATTATTATCATCATCACGGAATATAGTATCTAAGTTATGGAGCCGTGTAGTTAAATAGTTCTACACATGAGTCTATTGCAGGCATGGGCAATTTTCGGCCCTCCAGGTGTTTTGGACTTCAACTCCCACAATTCCTAACAGCCTACCGGCTGTTAGGAATTGTGGGAGTTGAAGTCCAAAATAACCAGCAAAGGTGCAGTTCCTGTCTCGCCCACTAGGGGGCAGCAAAGCACTCAGACTGATTTCCCACCAGTTGGAGGAGACTTTTTATTTGGATTTCCTATAAAGAACTTTCAATTTCTGTTTAATTTGAGATTAAGCAAAACTGGAAAACAAAACGTCAATGTCCCCAGCCAGGTTTCCCAGCCCAGATCTGATTCTAACTATTCTGTGCTTGCTTATATTCAAAGTTCTCTTGTTTAGGTCTTCAATAATATTGAATTTGACTTGGTTTCTAACTATGCAAGTTCATGTAATATTTTTAATGTATGGAGTTTTGTAATTGGGTTCTTATGCACTTACTTGTTTGTTTGGTACATGAAAGACCTATGGTCTAAACATTAAATAAAATTGTTTGATTCCAACTCCAAAGTTCCTTGATATTAAGACCAATCACATCAGGGATAGGTTTAGATGGCCTTTGGGGGTCCTTTCCAACTCTGAGATTCCTATGATATTCAGACTAAACACACCAGGGACAGGTTTGGATGACCTTTGGGAGTCCCTTCTAACTCTGAAGTTCCTTGATACTCAGTTAAACACATTTATTATTGTTGTTGTTGTTGTTATTATTATTATTATTATTATTATTATTATTGTTATTATTATTTATTAGCAACATTTATATCCCGCCCTTCTCACCCCGAAGGGGACTCAGGCTGCTTACAAGTTATAAGTACATACGATATATTATATTATTAGCATAGCACAATATAAGCATTATATATTACTATATTGTATTATAACATCAGAGGTAGGTTTGGATGGCCTTTGGGGGTAACTTCCATTTCTGAAGTTCCTATGATAGTCAGACTAAACACACCAGGGACAGGTTTGGATGGCCTTTGGGGGTCCCACCTTCCAACTCTGAAGTTCCTTGTCAGTGTTTTTGTTGTTATAGTGTGAAATGTTAAATTCAATTGTTGCTGTTGGATTGTGTCTATGTGTTCCGGCAAGCTTTCCAGCAGCACAGAAGTTAATTACATGCCATCCCTGATTGATTGCCTGCAGGGCCAATGGGTCAAGACTTCTGTTTCAACTGCGTGGACGGAACATTCGTCATGAACTGTGGAATGCTGGGAGGTGCCTGCTAGCACTGATAGCAGACTCAGCGAACAGAAAGGACGCGCCATGCTTTGTGCCCTTGCTGGGGAACATGTGTCCTGACAGTGATGGCGTTTAGTATTGTATATAGCTTGTAAATAAAAGTATAGTACCGCTGGGATCAGCAGATAATTTACGACTGCGGTGTCGTTTTGTCGGTGCCACTTTGCCGATGCTTAAGTGGTCTGACTGGTGAGAAGAAGGTGAGAGACCTGACTCATAAATAAAACTGGTACAAGATGCAATACAGATGGTATTACACCCCAGAAAAATGATCAAAATTTAATAAAAAGAAATCTAATATGTGTTGGAAATGTGGGGAAAAAATTGGGACATTTTTTCATCAATGGTGGACCTGTGAGAAATTAAAAGAATTTTGGAAGACAATACATCAAATAACACAGGAAATCATAGGAATCAAATTTAAATTAGAAGCTGAAATGTATTTACTAAGCTTTACAAATTCAAATACAAATTCAAATATTTTTCTACATAAGCACTGCGGCCAGACTAACAATAGCGAAAGTCTGGAAAGGGGAAAAACAAAAAACAATAAAAAAAGAGAGAAATGCAGCTTGAGCAGAATGAACTGTTGACCCAGCCGACCCAGTCGGCCATAGATAACAGCCAGGATGACATTCCCATGGGAATTAATGAGCAAGAGATGTCTCAAGCCCCGGTGTCTTCAGCCCCGATAAAGGTGCAAGATAAGGAGGCCCTTGAAGGGGCGTCATCATTATCTAGGGCGGACCGGTTGTTATGGAAAGGAGTTCAGCCTCGTAGGAGTGTAAGATTGGCAGGGAAGAGAGAGGCCTCCGCAGGAAAGAGAAATGCATTTTTGGGTTGCTTTTAAAAGTGTGTGTTTTGGGATAGGTTTTTGTCAAAGCAAATTCTCGCTTCATCTGAGTGGATGTTCCTGCTTCATGCCTAAGAGAAGTTTCCTGTTCCTGGATCTTTGAAACTTTTGGGCCTTTGTTCTTTGGGATCTATCGTCTACTGTTTTGGCTGTCGTTTTGTCGGTGCCACTTTGCCGATGCTTAAGTGGTCTGACTGGTGAGAAGAAGGTGAGAGACCTGACTCATAAATAAAACTGGTACAAGATGCAATACAGATGGTATTACACCCCAGAAAAATTATCAAAATTTAATAAAAAGAAATCTAATATGTGTTGGAAATGTGGGGAAAAAATTGGGACATTTTTTCATCAATGGTGGACCTGTGAGAAATTAAAAGAATTTTGGAAGACAATACATCAAATAACACAGGAAATCATAGGAATCAAATTTAAATTAGAAGCTGAAATGTATTTACTAAGCTTTACAAATTCAAATACAAATTCAAATATTTTTCTACATAAGCACTGCGGCCAGACTAACAATAGCGAAAGTCTGGAAAGGGGAAAAACTTCCTACTCCCGAGGAATGGTTAATCAGAATCTTGGACATGATACAAATGGATAAGCTAACACAAAAAATAAGAGAGGGTAAAAATAAAAGAGACTGGACAAACTCCATAAAATTCTTGATAAAAAGAAGAATGGACTTCACGATAGACTTACCTACAATATAAAACGGTTTAAGCGAAAAGAGACTAAGGGAAAATACCAATATGTAATCAACGAAAGAGAAAACTCCGAGGTCAAGATGGGAAGTCAACCAATTTTTTTTCTCTTTTTTTCTTTCTCTCTTTCCCTCCCCCCCCTTTCCGGTTTTCTCTCTTCACCTATTTTCAGAACCCTTTCACCCCCCTCGCTTTCCTATCAATATATTGTTCCACCACTTTTGATGTACTTCTTTACAAAATAATGAGACAAAATAAGTCGGGGTGGTGATTAACCCTTGACACTCCTATGATATTCAGACTACGTAAATCAGGAATAGAGTTAGGGTTCTGTGAAAATAAGTAAGGATTCCGTGACCAAAACAATTTGGGAGCTGCTGCTCTGAACACAACACAAGCTTTGCCGCCTGCTCACTGTGGCCTCCCTCCAGCTGATGCTCAGTACAAATGCCTTTGTGGCCATTCCACACTCCGGGCCCGATCCCCAAACGGCGGGCCTTCCCTCTATCTTGTTGTGACTCAGCCACAGCATAGCCAGAGTGAGGATGAAGAAGGGGATTCTGGGTTTCAGATACAAGAGCCGGATGATGGGATGCAGGATGAATTTCAGGAGGATGGCATGGGAATGGGAATGATACAGGCTGACTCAGAGGCTCGAGAAATGCAGCTTGAGTTCCATATTAAGATCTCCCCCTATTATTATATCTCCTTTTGCTTGTTTTTCAATTTTAGCACAATACTTTTGTATAAATCCTAACTGATTTTTATTGGGTTCATAGATACTTACTATAGTAGTTTCTTTATTATTTAATTTTCCCGTAATCATCACAAAACGTCCTTCCCTATCTACTATTTGTTTCTCTAACTCAAATTTGTGTATATCCTTTATTAATATTGCCACTCCTCTTGCCTTATTTGTCCCCCGGGATTCATATTGTAGTTCCCATCTATTTAGGTTCATCAATTTTGATGTGTCCTTTCCCTTGTGAGTTTCCTGGAGTAGGCATACATCTGTGTGCTCCTCCAATAACAACTTGGCCATTTTTTGCCTTTTAACCGGAGACGATAGTCCATTTACATTTATTGATATAACAATTATTTCATCCCCCATTAATCCGGTTCAAACTTTTCCCACCCTTTCGCCAGGTCTCTTCCACTATTTTAATTTGGTTTAAAGCTGTTCCTAATCCCTGTCCTGAAGCCCCTTGCTTCCCCCCTCTGGATCCCTAGCCCCCCTCCTTGAGGATGGGGCTGCTTGGAAAGACCTCCTCGCAAAAAACAAACAAACAAACAAAAAACAATAAAAAAAAGAGAGAAATGCAGCTTGAGCAGAATGAACTGTTGACCCAGCCGACCCAGCCGGCCATAGATAACAGCCAGGATGACATTCCCATGGGAATTAATGAGCAAGAGATGTCTCAAGCCCCGGTGTCTTCAGCCCTGGTTTAGGTGCAAGATAAGGAGGACCTTGAAGGGGCGTCATCATTATCTAGGGCGGACAGGTTGTTATGGAAGGGAGTTCAGCTTCGTAGGAGTGTAAGATTGGCAGGGAAGAGAGAGGCCTCCGCAGGAAAGAGAAATGCATTTTTGGGTTGCTTTTAAAAGTGTGTGTTTTGGGATAGATTTTTGTCAAAGCAAATTCTCGCTTCATCTGAGTGGATGTTCCTGCTTCATGCCTAAGAGAAGTTTCCTGTTCCTGGATCTTTGAAACCTTTGGGCCTTTGTTCTTTGGGATCAATCGTCTACTGTTTTGGCTTATGGGCTTGTGGATTCTTATGGCTTATGAACTATTGGATTTCTATTTACTCCTTTTCTGCAATCTTGAAAACCTTATTACTGCCTGCTTTGATTTATATCTGCTTTTGCTCAATAAAACTACAAAAGACTTTCTCCTGTGTGTGACTGGGTGTCTATAGCAAGGTGAACTATTCTGAGGTGCGACAATCTCACCTTATGGACGAATTGTTCCACGCGGGTCTGGAGGCCCCACACCTCAAACTTGACGGTCACCAGCTTGTAGGAGCACATGATGGGCGTGGTGTGCTCCCGCCACCCCTCCCGCAAGGGGCCGCGGCCCGTCTTCACGGAGCTGAAATGCCGGAGATCCTGCCGCCGAGGAGGAGAGGAGAAGCAAGGACAGCAAGGGCTTAGAAACAACAAAGAGCTTGGGATCAGAAATACACAACTTGGCTCAAGTCTCTTGTGCTGTCGAATCTAAGGACCTTATCACATGAGTAAA
The DNA here is from genome assembly GCF_035594765.1 of Anolis carolinensis. Taxonomy (NCBI): domain Eukaryota; kingdom Metazoa; phylum Chordata; class Lepidosauria; order Squamata; family Anolidae; genus Anolis; species Anolis carolinensis. Next base: position 16,825,300 of record NW_026943824.1, on the reverse strand, counting down.
ATAGAACAGAGCTTGGAAAGATGACTTAGGCCGGGCTGTGGCGCAGCTGGCTAGTAACCAGCTGCAATAAATCACTACTGACTAAGAGATCATGAGTTCGAATCCCGGGTCGGGTTAAGCCCCCAACCATTAAATAGCCCGGCTTGCTGTTGACCTATGCAGCCCCGAAAGACAGTTGCATCTGTCAAGTAGGGAAATTTAGGTACGCTTTATGCGGGAGGCTAATTTAACTAATTTACAACATCATAAAAACTGCCAGCAAAAAAACAAGAAAAGGAATGAGGAAGTACAGCCACTAGTGGACAGTGAAGCAACAGCTCCCCCTGTGGCCGGAATCGTGAAGCTGGAAAAAAATGTTAAATGCCTCTGTGTCTGTCTATATATGTTGTTTGTCTGTTGGCACTGAATGTTTGCCATATATGTGTTCATTGTAATCCGCCCTGAGTCCCCTTTGGGGTGAGAAAGAAGGGCGGAATATAAATACTGTAAATAATAAATAATAATAAATAAGGACTTTATCACATTATGAAATACTCCGTGAGTACAATAGAACAGAGCTTGGAAAGATGACTTGTTTGGATTCTAACTAAGAATCCTAAAGCCAATCCTTGTAGTCCAAAAAGCAGTTTATCAAAGTGCAGTTCTAAGGACCTGATCACATTAGGACATACTGTATATACTCGAAGATAAGCTGAGTTTTTCAGCCCTTATTTATGAGCTGAAAAAGCCTCCCCTGGCTTATAATCGGGTCAAAGTCAAGCTGGCAGTGGAGCCGGAAGGCCGTTGCTTGCAATATATGATATATTTATCTCTCATCTTACCCTCCCTTAACAGTGTTTTCTTTTCCAAAGCCTCCCTCGCTCTTAACCAAGGGAATATTTTGAAAAGGGAAAGAAGCCCTTGCAAGTCAGGAAGAATATATATATATTAGGCATGTCCGATCGATGAAAAAAATGTTTCAATTCTCGTTTCTAAAGTAGGGGGCGCTGGCGCTGCGATATAGAAAGTATTTCCGATTTTTTTCACCCAAAAATTTCAGATATTTCCGAAAATTCGTAATGATTCTAAATGTTTCTAAAATGGTGGACGCGCATGCGCAATCGCCCAAAAAAAGGAACCAGGGGGGGACTTTTACAGGGCTCTCCCGCCCTCATTTCTTGAACTATCCTCATCAACCCTAGCCCCCGCCTTTGCGTCCATCGTGGAAGCTTCTGATTGGGCGGGTAGCGGCAGCCATGTTAGGCTGCGCTAAGCTCCCATTCTAGGTAGGCTGCAGAAACAAATTTTTTTAAAAAAATATTTTAAAAAATATATTTTAAAAAATTTGGGGGGGGGGGGAATTAACGAAACATTAAGAGACAATTAGAGAATGGGCCAACAATGGTTCGAATTACATTGCTGGTTGCGCTGTGAGACAATGTCTCGGAATGCGTATCAAAAAGCGAGAACAATCCGAAATAATTCCGATATACGATTCAAAACGATTCTTTGGACATGTCTAATATATATATATATATATATATACCCATTAATCTTATAAAAGAAGGACAGGAACAGAGATACAGGGACATGCCGCAGCAGCAGGACCTTCCTACCTCTTTGCTTTGGTAATAGCGCTCCGGGATTTCGTCAAAAGCAATGTCCAGGAAGGTCACTTCGTGGTCTCCTAAGATTTCTTCATTGTGGAAGATCTGGGAAGGCAAGATCTGCATTATATTATCTGCATTATATATAATCTGAGTTATGACGTGACACTGAAATCTATGAAACAAAGACTGTGGGACGTTGCCTTCTCTGAGCTGTGTTCTCGCTCATATGTTTCTTGTTCACCAAATTATCTTAAGAACTTGGATGTGGCCAAATATTACTGCCTATTCTCCAAAGCAAGGTGCAATGTGTTCCCATCCGAAGTGCTTCAAGGTATATTTGCGGGAGTCCCATACTTTGCCCGTGTAATAACCAGGATGCTGAATGTATGGGCCCCACTCGGCCCAAGTCTCTAGTCCTGAATGAAGAACAAGTTAGTTAGCTTAGAATAGGTTGAGGGTTTCCTTCCCCTATGTTTCCTATATGACAATTGGAATGTATCTAATATCTTATCTCCTTTCTATTTCTATTCTCATTCTGATTTGTTGAGGGTTGTAGAAATAAATACAGTAGAGTCTCACTTATCCAAGCTAAACGGGCCGGCAGAAGCTTGGATAAGCGAATATCTTGGATAATAAGGAGGGAGTAAGAAAAAGCCTATTAAACATCAAATTAGGTTGTGATTTTACAAATTAAGCACCAAAACATCATGTTATACAACAAATTTGACAGAAAAAGTAGTTCAATACGCAGTAATGTTATGTTGTAATTATGGTATTTACAAATTTAGCACCAAAATATCATGATATATTGAAAACATTGACTACAAAAATGGCTTGGATTATCCAGAAGCTTGGATAAGCGAGGCTTGGATAAGTGAGACTCTACTGTAAACAGAAGCTTTACCACAGTTTCTGAATCAAGATAAACCCTGCAGTATAATAAAATGTCACTCAGGCTGGTGTAACAAATAACGGCATCTTTACTTCAGTTCAAAAGTTCAAACAGGGCAAAATTATATATACACACACACACACACACACACACACACACACACACAAGCTGTGCCCGGCCACGCGTTGCTGTGGCGAAGTATGAGGCCCCTTCTACACAGCTGGATAAAATGCACACTGAAGTGGATTATATGGCAGTGTTGAGTCAAGATAATCCAGTTCAAAGCAGATAATATAAGATTATAAATGGGTTATATAGCTGTGTGGAAGGGCCTTGAGTCTACACTGCCATCTAATCCAGTTAAACTCTGATAATCTGTATTTTATAGGCAGTGTGGAAGAGGCCTAAGTGAGGCCTAACTCTGCCTGTCCCCTGGGTGAGTGGGTTGCTAGGAGACCAAGTGGGCGGAGCTTAGCATTCTAACTGGCAGCAGTTGGATAAAAACAATTATTCATCTCCCTCTAAATAGGACTTTATTTTTCTTTTCTTTTTTTTTTCTATCAACCTAGAGGCATGGATGATGGGTTTTGTTGTCAATTTTTGAGGTTGTGGGGTGTTTAGTTTTGTTGTTTTGGCGGTTGCCAGGATTCCATCACTCTTTTATATATATACTAGCTGTGCCCGGCCACATGTTGCTGTGGCGAAGTCTGGTGGTCTGGGAAATAAAGTATTGAGGAATTGGTGGTAGTTAAGGTAAAGGGTAAAGGTTTTCCCCAGACATTAAGTCCAGTCGTGTCTGACTCTGGAGGTTGGTGCTCATCTCCATTTCTAAGCCGAAGAGCCGGCGTTGTCCGTAGACTCCTCCAAGGTCATGTGGGATGACTGCATGGAGCGGTGTTACCTTCCCGCCGGAGCAGTACCTATTGATGCACTCACATTTGCATGTTTTCGAACTTCTGGGTTGGCAGAAGCTGGGGCTAACAGTGGGGGTTCTCTCCGCTCCCCCAATTCAAACCTGTGGCCTTTCGGTCCAGAAGTTCAGCAGCTCAGCGCTTTAACACGCTGCGCCATCAGGGGATATTATTTCCTAAAGGTTGTGAATATACAATATTTCTGATTGGTTTTTTTTTGTTTGTTGGAGGCAAGTATGAATGCTGCAATTAGGAAAAATGATTAGGATGTAATGGCCTTGCAGCTTTAAAGCCTGGCTGTTTCCTCCCTGAGTGAATTTTTTGTTGGGAGGTGTTAGCTGGCCCTGATTGTTTCCTGTCTGGAATTCCCTTGTTTTCAGAGTGGTGTTGTTTGCGATATTTTATGTGCTTCTACTGTCTGTGACCCTGAGAAAACAGGATTTGCCAGACTTTGATGATGGGAATACTTTGTTGGGAGGTGTTAGCTGGCCCTGATTGTTTCCTGTGTGGAATTCCCCTGTTTATTTACTGTCCTAGTTTTAGAGATTATATTGTTCTGCATTATTCTATCCCAGTAATTATTTCATATTAAAGAAGAATCTCACTTATCCAACATTCGCTTATACAATGTTCTGGATTATCCAACGCAGTCTGCCTTTTCATAATCAATGTTTTTGTAGTCAGTGTTTTAAATTCATTGTGATATTTTAGTGGTAAATTTGTAAATACAGTACAGTAGAGTCTCACTTATCCAACATAAACGGGCCGGCAGAACGTTGGATAAGCGAATATGTTGGATAATGAGGAATTAAGGATAACCCTATTAAACATCAAATTAAGTTATGATTTTACAAATTAAGCACCAAAACATCATGTTAGAAAACAAATTTGTCAGAAAAAGTAGTTCAGTACACAGTAATGCTATGTAGTAATTACTGTATTTATGAATTTAGCACCAAAATATCACGATATATTGAAAGCATTGACTACAACAATGCATTGGATAATCCAGAACGTTGGATAAGCGAGTGTTGGATAAGTGAGACTCTACTGTAAATACTACATAGCATTACTGCGCATGGAACTACTTTTTCTGTCAAATTTGTTGTATAATATGATGTTTTGGTGCTTAATTTGTATAACGATTACCTAATTTGATGTTTAATTGGCTTTTCCTGAATCCCTTCTTATTATCCAACATATTCACTTATCCTGCCGACCTGTTTACGTTGGATAAGTGAGACTCTACTGTATATTTCTAATCTTATATTATCTGCTCAGAACTGGATTATATGAGGCCCCTTCTTAACAGCTGGATAAAATGCAGACTGAAGTGGATTATATGGTAGCGTGGAGTCAAGATAATCCAGTGCAAAGCAGATAATATAAGATTATAAATGGGTTATATAGCTGTGTGGAAGGGCCTTGAGTCTACACTGCCATATAATCCAGTGCAAATTAGATAATCTGTGGAAGAAGTCTAAGTGAGGCCTAAATCTGCCTGTCCCCCAACTGAATCCTGGCTGTCCCTTGGTTGCTAGGCAACCAAGTGGGCAGAGATTAGCCCTCTAAACTGGCAGCAATTGGATAAAAACAATTATTGCTCTCCCTCTAATTAGGACTTTAGTTTTCTTTTCTTTTTGTTGTATCAACCTTGAGGCGTGGATGATGGGTTGTGTTGTCAAATTTTGAGGTTGGGGGGCCTGTACTTTTGTTGTTTTGTGAATCGCCGTGATGCCATCACTCTTTTATTTATATATATATATATATATATATATATATATATATATATATATATATATAAGTTTTTCTGAATTCACACAGGGAATATAAGGAATAAACAGTCCTTTTAAAGGGTTGTTGTATGTCTTTCAGGTTGTGTGGCCATGTTCCAGAAGTATTCTCTCCTGACGTTTCGCCCACATCTATGGCAGGCATCCTCCGAGGTTGTGAGGTATGGAGTCCTTTTAAATATGCCTAATTTGCCTTATAAATAAACAACTCCCAGAGCAAACGTCAATCAACCCGAAACCAGGCCTGTATGCACAGTTGGCCATGTTGGGGCTGTGTGGCAAGTTTGGTCCAGATCAGCTGGGTTCAGTGTGTGCAGGTGAACTACAACTTCCATATGCAAGTGCCATTGTCCATGGTCCATCCTCCTCCAAACAATGCCAACTGAACTGTTTTTAATACAAACATGTTTTATAAAATACTAGCTGTGCCCGGCCACGCGTTGCTGTGTCTTAGTCTGGTGGTGTTGGTCAGTCTACATTAGGTTGTATTTATGCTGTGAGCTCCACCTTCTTTATACTCACATTAGTAGTAGTATTTGAAGTCTGTTACCTTCTTCAATTTTTGTGTTGATTGATAATTGCTTGAGATCCCTGTTGTCTTTGGTTTGTTGTTAGTTGTAATGTCTGATTCTGCTGAGTGCGGTTTATATTTTCATTGTGGTACAATAGTCTTTTTTTGTTTTGCCTGTGAAGGTGTTTATTATTGTTGTTGTTGTAGTGGTCATGAAGGTTGGATAAGTTAGATGCTACTGTATTGTTTTTTGGAGGCCCAGTTTAGCACTGACTGGCCTCTCAGCCTCAGTGCCTGGCTGCTTCTTGCCTGTGATGGTGTTGATTCTTATTGTTATTGTTGTTGTCATTGTTATTATTGTAATTGTTTTTTTTGGAGGCCAAGTGTGACTGTAGGGTTTGGGGAAGTGTTGGCGTTGTTGTGAGTTTTGTGGGTCCAGATTGTGGTTTTGTGGTGTGGTTGTGTTATTACAACCGGGAGGCAAGGCTTTTGCATTGTGTTGTCAAGTTTTATATTTCTGGGGCGTTTAGTTGTGTGCCAAGTTTCGTATTTCTGGGACGTTTAGTTGTGTTGTTATAGTCACATGCATTGTTGTGAGTTTTATGGGTCCGGATTGTGGTTTTGTGGTGTAGTTGTGTTGTTACAATCAGGAGAAAAGGCTTTTGTGTTGTGTTGTCAAGTTTTGTATTTCTGGGACGTGTAGTTGTGTGCCAAGTTTCGTATTTCTGGGGCGTTTAGTTGTGTTGTTATAGTCACAATGCATTGTTGTGAGTTTTGTGGGTCCAGATTGTGGTTTTGTGGTGTGGTTGTGTTATTACAACCGGGAGGCAAGGCTTTTGCATTGTGTTGTCAAGTTTTATATTTCTGGGGCGTTTAGTTGTGTTGTTATAGTCATGATGCGTTGTTGTGAGTTTTATGGGTCCGGATTGTGGTTTTGTGGTGTGGTTGTGTTGTTACAACCTGGAGGGAAGGCTTTTGCGTTGTGTTGCCAAGTTTCGTATTTCTGGGGCGTTTAGTTGTGTTGTTATAGTCACGATGCGTTGTTGTGAGTTTTGTGGGTCCTGTGTGGTTTTGTGGTGTGGTTGTGTTGTTACAACCTGGAGGGAAGGCTTTTGCATTGTGTTGCCAAGTTTTGTATTTCTGGGGCGTTTAGTTGTGTTGTTATTGCATGATGCGTTGTTGTGAGTTTTGTGGGTCTGGATTGTGGTTTTGTGGTGTGGTTGTGTTGTTGTAACCGGGAGGCAAGCCTTTTGCATTGTGTTGCCAAATTTCGTATTTCTGGGATGTTTAGTTTTGTTGTTATAGTCACTGCGCAAACAACTTTATCATTTTATATATATAGATTTATATATTTTAAATTGTATTGTAAAACTTGTGGAGAGAAAAAGTGGGTTATAAATAAACATCCTCATCATAATCACTTTTCCAAACTCAGTGTATGAGGAACACTCACATTTGTGCTGTCTCCGCAGTTGTCCTCATACTTAGTCTCTATGTAGATGGAAAACTTGGGCAGAAAGGAGCACTGCAAAGAGAGAGATGGGAAGAAATTACAGGATTATGGGCTGTTTTGCTGGTTATTCCTTTCATCCTATGGTGTACTCCCATAGCTCTTTCCTTTTGTATCATTTGTTCAAATTGTGTAAGTTGGCCTCTTTCCCCATTCTTTTTTATCCAGTTCTCGAACCATTGCTCCGACTGTAAGCAATGCAACCATGAGAGTTTAATATCTCTAAATTCTCTCAGTATAGTTTCTTTCTTCATATCCGCTTTTAATAATAATAATAATAATAATTTTATTTTTATACCCCGCCCCATCTCCCCGGAGGGACTCGGAGCGGCTTACATGGGGCCATGCCCGACATAAAAATACAATAACAGCGATAAAACAGTAAAAACAATTTTACACATCAATAAGACATCAACATCAGAAAAACAGTCATAAAAATCAATATACTGCATAAAATATTAAAAACGGGAGGCTAAAACAGATCTGGGCCAAAGTGCAGAAAGACATCACATGGGAGAGGTAGTTTCATGGCTAACAATAATAATAATAATAATAATAATAATAATAATAATAATAATAATAATAATAATAATAATAATAATAAGTTTATTTATATACCACCTCCATCTCCCTCGAAGGGGACTCGGGGAGGCTCACAGCAAAATCAGATACAAAACAATGATAAAATAAAATATGAAACATCAAAGAACAATAACAAAAACCAATAATAATATATACACAGCAGCCGAAAAAACACAACACAGTATTAAAAGCTTTTATCCAATCTCCAATTTTGTCTATATTCTTCCCTATTAGTTTTTTATCCAAAACATTTTTTAAGTTTTTTTGGGGAATGTTTTTATCCATTATTATTGGTGTTAATGTTGAACTTTCTAACAATATTTTTTTTTGTATCTATTCCAAATTTCTGCCACATACCCAGATACATACATACCCACATACATACATACAAACAAACATTTCTCAACATTGTTTTTTTTTTACTCCCTTAATTTCTTTCCTTTTTAAATCCTTAAAAATATATTCCAATTTTTTTTCCTCTGCTTCTTCCGAACCTTCCTCCAACCATTCCAAATCTTCCTTATTTGTCATCCCTTCTATAACTAGTCTCAATCTATGCGTCTACCTAGAACAGCGATTGATTTCAGCACCTTGGTCAGCTCCAAATTCAGACGATCTGTATCTCTGCTACAGATATATAGGCATTTCCCCCTGAAGGCCTTTGCAATCCCTATGTACCTTTATATTTGTTCCTATCTATTTACATTAATTTTATATATGAATTTTCCCCTCATATGTTTGCAAGTCTTTGCAAATCCTATATACATATAGATAGCTAGAGATTTCCATGTGCCTGTATATCTGTATCTATGTGTATACATTATTTTATATATGAATTTTCGCCTCACATGTTTGCACGTCTTTGCAAATCCTATGCAGATATAATTATCTATATACAGAGAGATGTCTAGATATCTATATATGAATATAGATATATAGGGCTTGTAAATATTGCAGGGGAAATGTACACACACACACACAGAGATTTCTAGATAGATATAAACATAGATATATAGGGCTTGCAAATATTGCAAGTGAAATTCACACACACATAGAGAGATTTCTAGATAGATATAAACATAGATATATAGGGCTTGCAAATATTGCATGAGGGAAATTCACTTATGAAGAGAATTTGTAAACATTTCAGGGGGGAATGCATATGTGATTTAGTATATATGAAGTATATAGGAACTGAAGACCTGGTGGTGTCGGCAGGTTTTTGAGTAGTTACATTGGAATACCGCCGATCTCTGGGCCTGAATATATTGCACAAGATTTCTCTAGCCTAAAATGATACACTTTAATATATTGGGTTTATGGATCTCGTCTACTTGATCAGGTTGTGTAAGTATTATTTATTGCTATATAATTGTATTGTTTTATCTTGCTTAATAATGTGTTATTATGTTGCTATGTAATGTATGTGTTGTTTTTATGATTGGAAACAGCCCTGAGTCCCATCCGGGACGGCACCCCATTCCTCCCAATGACTCCATTCCCCCCACAGCAACAGCAGCAACGTGGCCTTTCCCCGCCTCCCGATGTTTATGTAGCATTGATGCCGCTGTGCATGTTTGCCACGACCCGTCCCCACTCGAAAAAAAGAAAAACGGCAAAACACGCAAAGCCATCTCTGCACTTACCGTGTACTCTGAGGCAGCAGCGAGGCAATTTCAGGAATCCGTCAGGCAGCAAAGGAGAGAGACAGAGAGAGACAATGATGAGAACGGGGAGGGAACGGGCTTTCCACAAACCATTGTGGACTCAGATGTATATATCTATCTTATATAATAAACGACAGTGTATGTATGTATGTATGTATGTATGTATGTATGTATGTATGTATGTGGGTATGTATGTATCTGGGTATGTGGCAGCTTTCTGATCGGCTGCCACTTCCACAGGCCACCGTGACCGCCAGGAATGAGAGACCTGGACCAAATTTGGCACAATTAACCCCCATGACCCACTTTACATCCTGGTGAGGTTTGGGGGAGGATGGACCACGGACAATGGGATATGCAGTACTTTCAAACATTTCCTCTCCCACAGACCACTGTTACTCTAACCAATGACGGAGCAGGACCAAACTAGGCACACATACCCCCCATGACCCACTTCACATCCTAGTGCAATTTGGGGGAGGACAGACCAAGGATGATGGGACTTGCAGTACCTTCACTCACTTCCTGAGACCACTGCAACCCCCACCAATGACTGATCAAGACCAAACTTGGCACATAGAGACCCCATGACCCACTCTACATCTGGTGTGATTTGGGGGAGGACAGACCAAGGATGATGGGACTTGCAGTGTGGCCACAACTGTGGTTGCCTTTTTCCCCGTCTCCAATTTCAATGAATGCGGAGACAATCCGGTCTCCAAATCTGAACTTCTGTTCTTTGAGTGATTCATTCAAAATCAAAGGTGTCGTCTTTTTAAAAAGTAGGCATACTATGTGCTGTGGGAGAAGCACTTCTTCAAATACCTCTCTCAATTAATTGGATCCAGTGGGAATTTCCACACAAACAAATAGGAGGCAAAGTCCACGAAACCCACTGCAGAATTGTACTTTTTCTTACATTTGCTGAGTGCTATCTATACCCAACAGTGCATGCAAGAAGTGGCCTTTAAAACCCTAAGCAGGAAAAGAAATCAAGAAGACAAACAGAAAAGTGCAATCTATAATAATAATAATGATAATAATAATAATAATAATAATAATAATAATAATAATAATAATAATATCTAGGCTATATCTGCCTAGAAGATCAGGGGGCAGAGGACTCTTACAAGTCAAACAAGCAGTCAAAGAAGAAGAACATGCCCTGGCAGAATATGTAAAGCAAAGGGAAGAACCTGCTTTGATTGAAGTCAAAAATCAGAAACTCCTCAAAGCACAGCAGACAAAAAACCAGTACAAGAAAACCGCACTACAAACTAGAGCTGACAGCTGGCACAACAAAACATTGCATGGAAAGTTCCTTGACAAAATTGAAGGAAAAGCTGATAAGGAGAAGACCTGGCTCTGGCTCACGAATGGGACCCTGAAGAAGGAGACAGAAGGCCTGATCCTTGCAGCCCAGGAGCAAGACATCAGGACAAAGGCAATTCAGGCCAAGATCGAAAAATCAGCTGATGACCCAAAATGCAGACTGTGCAAGGAAACCGACGAAAGCATTGATCATATCCTCAGCTGCTGTAAGAAAATTGCACAGACAGACTACAAACAGAGGCACAACTATGTGGCCCAAATGGTTCATTGGAACTTATGCCTCAAGTACCACCTCCCAGCAGCAAAGAACTGGTGGGATCACAAACCTGCAAAAGTCTTGGAAAATGAGCACGCAAAGATACTGTGGGACTTCCGAATCCAGACTGACAAAGTTCTGGAACACAACACACCAGACATCACAGTTGTGGAAAAGAAAAAGGTTTGGATCATTGATGTCGCCATCCCAAGTGACAGTCGCATTGACGAAAAACAATAGGAAAAACTCAGCCACTATCAGGACCTCAAGATTGAACGTCAAAGACTCTGGCAGAAACCAGTGCAGGTGGTCCCGGTGGTGATGGGCACACTGGGTGCCGTGCCAAAAGATCTCAGCCGGCATTTGGAAACAATAGACATTGACAAAATTACGATCTGCCAACTGCAAAAGGCCACCCGACTGGGATCTGCACGCATCATCCGAAAATACATCACACAGTCCTAGACACTTGGGAAGTGTTCGACTTTTGGTTTTGTGAAATGAAATCCAGCATATCTATCTTGTTTGCTGTGTCATAATAAAATAATAATAATAATAATAATAATAATAATAATAATAATAATAATAATAATAATAATAATAAAGAAGACTGTGTGGCCACTTTCAGAAGAGCGGCTCCTTCTTACCTGTGATGGTGTAGGGATAATAGTTCCAAGCCTTCTCTGTAATGTAAAATATCCGTGGGGTCACGGCTCGAGCCCAGCTGGGAAGTTTGCTGCAGAACGCAAAGAAAAAGACCCCAAAAAAGTCAGCGACAAAACTGAAAACAAAGACCAAACTCCCATTTGTTTTCATTCACAATTTCCCTACTTTTGCTACTGTGTCCCAGATCCCAATAAGTGTGGAGAGCTGACTGTACAGTCACAGATTTCAATAATAATAATAATAATAATAATAATAATAATAATAATAATAATAATAATAATACATCACACAGTCCTAGACACTTGGGAAGTGTTCAACTTGTGATTTTGTGATATGAAATCTAGCATATCTATCTTGTTTGCTGTGTCATAATAAAATAATAATAATAAAAACTTTATTTCTAGACCACCCTCTCTCCCCATATAAACGGGAAACATTCAATGCCACAATTTATTCATTAATATCAAAACTATAAAATGACAATAGCATATACATTGTAATAAAAATTCCACATTAGAAAAAATAAATTTAAACATGACAGTCAGTAAAAACATTATTGCACAGAGCGAGCGTATATCTGGACCAATTTACCATATATACTTGAGTATAAGCCGACCCGAATATAAGCCGGGGCACCTAATTTTACCACAAAAAAAACTGGGAAAACATTGACTCTAGTATAAGCCGATGGTGGTAAATTTCAGAAATAAAAATAGATACCAATAAAATTACATTAATGGAGGCATCAGTAGGTTAAATGTTTTTGAATATTTACATCAAGCTCAAATTTAAGATAAGACTGTCCAACTCTGATTAAATCATCATTCTCATCTTCTTCAATGTAAATGTGCTTATGGATCCTTTTAATAATAATAATAGGGTAAAATAATACATGTAATAATAATAATAATAATAATAATAATAATAATAAATACAGGAAAATAATACATGTAATAATAAATAGAGTAAAATATTAAATGCAACAACAATAATAATAAGATCAGAGTGAAATAATAAATGTATTAATTTATATATATAAAAAGAAAAAAAAATTCGGCCTAGGACAAAACAACAAAACTACACACCCCAGAAACACTAAACTTGGCAGCACAACCCCTCATCCATGCCTCTATGTTCATACAACAAAAAGAAAAGAAAAATAAAGTCCTAATTAGAGAGAGAGGAATAATTGTTTTTTATCCAATTGCTGCCAGTTACATGGCTAAACTCTGCCCACTTGGTCTCCTAGCAACCCACGCAGCCCAGGGGACAGGCACAGTTAGGCCTCAGGCCTCTTCCACACTGTCTATAAGATACAGATTATCTGATTTCAACTGGATTATATGGAAGTGTAGACTCAAGGCCCTTCCACACAGCTATATAACCCATTTATAATCTTACTAGCTGTGCCCAGCCATGCGTTGCTGTGGCAAAGTGGTGGTGGTATTGGTTAAAAGTTGTTGTGGAATTTTTATTTGACGTTATTTGTATTTTTTAAAATTAATTTTATTGTAACTTATCTTTTTTATTTATTACATTTTATTATTTTGCTGTATTATTTTTAGTTATTTTGTTATAGTATTTTATTGTATTAATTTTTTAGTGTTTTTAATTATTTTTATTGTATTATTTGTATTTATTTTATTTTTTATTGTTTTATTAACACTGGGCTGAGTGGGTTGCTAGGAGACCAAGTGGGTGGAGCTTAGCCTTCTAAGTGGCAGCAATTGGATAAAAACAATTATTGCTCTCCCTCTAATTAGGACTTTATTTTTTTTTCTTTTTGTTGTATCAACCTAGAGCCGTGAATGATGAGTTGTGTTGTCAAATTTCGAGGTTGGGGGACCTGTAGTTTTGTTGTTTTGTGGGTCGCCGTGATGCCATCACTCATTTATATACAGTAGAGTCTCGCTTATCCAACGTAAACGGGCCAGCAGAACGTTGGATAAGTGAATATGTTGGATAATAAGGAGGGATTAAGGAAAAGCCTATTAAACATCAAATTAGGTTATGATTTTACAAATTAAGCACCAAAACATCATGTTATACAACAAATTTGACAGAAAAAGTAGTTCAATACGCAGTAATGCTATGTAGTAATTACTGTATTTATGAATTTATCACCAAAATATCACAATGTATTGAAAACATTGACTACAAAAATGGCTTGGATTATCCAGAGGCTTGGATAAGCGAGGCTTGTATAAGTGGGACTCTACTGTACCAATAAAATTACATTAATTGAGGCATCAGTAGCTTATACTCGAGAATATATGGTACATTTATTATTTTTCTCTATTATTATTGGTATTATTACATTTATTATTTTTCTCTATTACAGTAGAGTCTCACTTATCCAAGCAAAATGGGCCGGCAGAACCTTGGATAAGTGAATATTAGGTTATGATTTTACAAATTAAGCACCAAAACATCATGTTATACAACACATTTGACAGAAAAAGTAGTTCAATACGCAGTAATGCTACATAGTAATTACTGTATTTACGAATTTAGAACCAAAATATCACGATGTATTGAAAACATTGACTACAAAAATGTGTTGGATAATCCAGAACCTTGGATATGTGAATGTTGGATAAGTGAGACTCTACTGTATATAGATATTATCTGCTTGGAACTGGATTATCTTGACTCCACACTGCCATATAATCCACTTCTTTCAAACAAAAAACCTGGAAAATAAAGTCCAAATTAGAGAGCGAGGAAGAGCCGTTTTTAACCCTGGTTGCTGGTCAGAAGGGTAGGCCCTGCCCCCTTTAGGCCCCGCCCACTCTGTCTCCTAGCAACCGCCTCGGCCACAATGGCACCGGGATACAGCCAGGGTTCAGGCTTTTGAGGCTGCAAGGCTATTCACTGCTATTCCACCTGGCCAACAAAACATTCCCATAAGCCACAGCAACGCGTGGCCGGGCAAAGCTAGTAAATAAATAAAGTTTCCTTCCTTCGATCTTGGGGATTTCATCCAGCTTGAGACTGTGCAACCTGGGTCTCTTTTGCCACGGCTTCCTTCCTCCCACTCCCTGCCGGCAGGTCAGACCACGCTCCGCTCTATAAATAGGATCCCCCGAGTGTAGAGTCGTGAGAACGGAGTCTAAAAATACAGTGCCGAGAACGGTCCGCGCAGCTTGAGCTGTCACCCAAGGCCAGCAAAGGCTTTCCACCCACCGGCAAACCCACAAAGCCCAGGAGAGAAGCTCCCGGCTGCGGGTCGTGAACATCTGCACGTGCCTCTTCTGTATAAAAAGCAAGAGGAAGGAAGGAGGCGGACACGGAGAACGTGGCAATTTGATTTCCGGTTCTCTTCAGCTCAGGCTACAGCTCTCTACCATTTGCTGGATCTTGATGTGATGGAAGGTGTAGCTGTAGCTTCACAGTCCTTTATCCTCTTTTTGATGTAGCCAGCATGACTGCATGGAGTGCCATTACCTTCCCACCAGAGCAGTACCTATTCATCTACTCACACTCTGGGGGTTGGTGCTCATCTCCATTTCTAAGCCAAAGAGCCGACGTTGTCCGTAGACACCTCCAAGGTCATGTGGCCACTGGCATGACTGCATGGACCGCCATTACCTTCCCACCAGAGCAGTACCTATTGATCTACTCACACTCTGGGGGTTGGTGCTCATCTCCATTTCTAAGCCAAAGAGCCAACAATAAGCCATAGACACCTCCAAGGTCATATGGAGCACTGTTACCTTCCCGCCGGAGCAGTACCTATTGATCTACTCACACTCTGGGAGTTGGTGCTCATCTCCATTTCTAAGCCGAAGAGCCGGTGTTGTCCATAGACACCTCCAAGGTCATGTGGCCACTGGCATGACTGCATGGAGCACCGTTAGCTTCCTGCCAGAGCAGTACCTATTGATCTACTCACACTCTGGGGGTTGGTGCTCATCTCCATTTTTAAGCTGACGTTGTCCATAGACACCTCCAAAGTCATGTGGTCATTGGCATGACTGCATGGCGCGCCATTACCTTCCCACCAGAGCAGTGCCTATTGATCTACTCATATTCTGGGAGTTGGTGCTCATCTCCATTTCTAAGCCAAAGAGCCGGCGTTGTCCGTAGACACCTCCAAGGTCATGTGGCCACTGGCATGGCACTCATTCCGCTCATTCCGCTCCTGGGATTTGAACCTGGGACCTTTTGGTCCGCAAGTTCAGCAGCTCAGCGCTTTAACACACTGCGCCACCAGGAACCCCTGATGGTAGAAAGTCCCAATTTTCCCCTCCACATTTCCAACATAAATTTGAATTGTTTTTGTTAAATTTTGCTAATTTTTCAGGGGTATAGTACCACCTGAACTGCATTTTATACCAATTTTCTCTAATATCGATAGCAGCGGTATATTTTAGTTTTTTATGCCAAGTATTTTCCCATTGGTCCAAATTTAAATTATGTCCTAAGAGCGAGGGAGGCTTTGCAAAAGAAAACACACTGATAAGGGAGGGTACGAGAGAAATATATCATGTATTGCATTTGGTCTGAGATCTTCCCTTCCGCAAATGCTCATTCATTTTGGTCCGGCGGCAGCTGCAGAGGAAGAAGGCTCTTACAGCAAAGCAACTGAAGAAGCAAAGCCTTGTTTGTGATGACTCATGGGCCATGTAGTTCCGTTCCCAGTACTATGGTGGCAGATGAAGAGGAAAACTTGGGTTTCCCACCGTTTCAGCCAGAAGTGGAGCCCTTGCACCTGCAAGATGTTTGCCCACCAGAAGTCAGCCAAACAAGCCTTGAGCAGAAATCTCCCCCATTTTCTCGCCGGGATTATTATAATCAAGATAGAGGCGCTCAGGAGGCGACTCGCCGGAGCGCCAGGATAGCTGCCAGACAATTAGCTGATTAAGTCTGCTTCCCTTGGGAAACTTTAAGGAGTCATGCATCTGGACACAGTATAGGTTTCGGTTCTTGTTCCCCAGAGAAAGTGTTCCTTGGCGGGAAAACAAGATCCTATATAGGTGTTTGCCCGCAAAGGAATCCTTGCGGAGTCAATTCGTCAGCTTCGGGAGTAGATTGTGTGTGGACTACGCTACTCCAGTTCCCTCGGACCTTGTTCCAGTTTCAAGCCTGCCTTGTCCTCGGATCTTGCCACGGACCTCGTTCTTGCCTCTTGTTGCCACGTATCAAGCCTCGTTTGCCAAGCATCTAGTTTGCTTCCAGCCTTTGTTGTCAAGCTCCATTGGACTAAAAGGACCCTGTCATTTCCCCACGCTTTGCTTGGCAAGGTGTGTGTTTCGGTTATTGGATTATAACTTTGGACTTTAATATCTTATTTTGGACATTGTTTTCCTGGACTATATTTGACCTTTCCTGAAAGGTCTACTACTGAACTATATTCTTCACTTGTTTTTACTGACTTTATATATTCCTTTAATAAAGATATTAGATAGATTCTGACCTCTGCGCATGGTTATTGGTGCTCTGCAGCCTGGGTCCTGACATGTTGGAGGTTTAGCAAAAGAGGAGATTCAGAGAGAAAGCTGGAAAAGGACTCTGTGCAGCCAGGTGGCCGGAGCAGCTGTCAGAAGGATGGAGAGCTGCTCCTGACACACAAAGGCTTCTAATCACACGGCAACGTTTTCCCGGGCTCCGGTGCCAAGCCGTCAACGACCTAGGACAGATATTATCCCCAGTGTCAGAAAAAAAACCCCACCGCCTCTCTAATATAATAGAAAACTATGACGATTTCTGTGCTCAGTCCTCTCCACTTCGTGGAATCAATTGACTCAAGTGGCCTGGGATGCATTGATGGCATTGATGGGACGCTGTTGAGAGAAAGGACAACGGGAGCTGAATGGCAGGAAGTATTGATCGGAGAGACTGGATGGAGGGGAACAGTTTGTGCCCTTCGGAGGCAAAACGCCCAACGCTTTTTCTTGGAAAGGCTTTGAGCGTTGGTAGGATGATGACGGCAAGGTTGAGAGAAGAGCAGACAAAAGGAAACGGTCACCAAAGTGAATCACGGGAGTGGCAATTTATTCTGACCTCGGGAGGAGAAGCTATGAATGGACTCAAAGGTTCGTGCAGGAAGAACAACATTCGAATTCTATCATGGGTGCTTGCAATGAGATGGGATGCAAGGAGGCATGGAGTCACCTGAGGTTATTATTTATTTTATTTATTTATTTACAGTATTTATATTCTGCCCTTCTTTCTCACCCCAAAGGGGATTCAGGGCAGATTACAATAAACACATATATGGCAAACATTCAATGCCAACAGACAAACAACATTCAGTTTTAGACAGACACGGAGGCATTTTTTAACATCTTTCCAGCTTCACGGTTCCGGCCACAGGGGGAGCTGTTGCTTCACCGTCCATTGGTGGCTGTTCTTCCTCTTCTTTTCCTCTTGAGCAGTTTTATGGTGTTGTAGATTAGTTAAATTAGCCTCCCGCATAAAGCGTACCTAAATTTTCCCTACTTGACAGATGCAACTGTCTTTCGGGGCTGCTAGGTCAACAGCAAGCCGGGGCTTTTTTTTTTTTTTTTGGTCGGAGGCTTAACCCGACCCGGGCTTCGAACTCATGACCTCTCGGTCAGTAGTGATTTATAGCAGCTGGTTACTAGACAGTTGCGCCACAGCCCGGCCAAGGTTATCTGAGCCTGGAAATGTTACTTCGAAAGGTGAAACTCTTTCTGCTTTCTGCTACAAAACAAGAGCTTTTTTGTTGAGTTCCAGGGCCGGAGAATGTGGTTACTTACTCGCCATGCTAGCTGATCCTGGGATCAACCATTATGTTCTGTCACACGCTGGGCCTGTAGCTATTGTCTTTGTATAGGACGTATACTTTATGCCCAGCGGGAAGCCAGGGCGCCTCAAGGAGAGGTTCTTGAGGATTTTCCTGAAAAGGATAGTCCTTTGAGTCTTTCATGAGATAACAAAGCACTTTATTGTCCAACTGTGACATTTCCTTTTCCCATTTCGTATCACTCTGCACTTTGCCTGGGATCTACGAATTAGTCTCCTGTTTTTAACACTGTATCCTGCTTGTTGATTTTAATGGTTGTTTTTATTGATGTTGATGTTTTTTACTGGGATAATTGTTTTATTGCTTTGTTACTGTTTTGTTTGTTTTATCGGGCCTGGCCCCATGTAAGCCGCCCCGAGTTATAAAGTTGTTATTATTATTATTATTATCAACACAACGACGTTGTATGGCACAGCAAACAAGATAGATATGCTGGATTTCGTTTCGCAAAACCACAAGTCGAACACTTCCCAAGTGTCTAGGACTGTGTGATGTATTTTCAGATGATGCGTGCAGATCCCAATAGGGTGGCCTTTTGCAGTTGGCAGATGGTGATTTTGTCAATGTCTATTGTTTCCAAATGCCGGCTGAGATCTTTTGGCACAGCACCCAGTGTGCCCATCACCACCGGGACCACCTGTACTGGTTTCTGCCAGAGTCTTTGAAGTTCAATCTTGAGGTCCTGATAGCGGCTGAGTTTTTCCTGTTGTTTTTCATCAATGCGACTGTCACCTGGGATGGCGACATCAATGATCCAAACCTTGTTCTTTTCCACAACTGTGATGTCTGGTGTGTTGTGTTCCAGAACTTTGTCAGTCTGGATTCGGAATTATTATTATTATCAACACAACGACGTTGTATGGCACAGCAAACAAGATAGATATGCTGGATTTCGTTTCGCAAAACCACAAGTCGAACACTTCCCAAGTGTCTAGGACTGTGTGATGTATTTTCTGATGATGTGTGCAGATCCCAGTCGGGTGGCCTTTTGCAGTTGGCAGATCGTAATTTTGTCAATGTCTATTGTTTCCAAATGCCGGCTGAGATCTTTTGGCATGGCACCCAGTGTGCCCATCACCACCGGGACCACCTGCACTGGTTTCTGCCAGAGTCTTTGAAGTTCAATCTTGAGATCCTGATAGCGGCTGAGTTTTTCCTGTTGTTTTTCATCTATGCGACTGTCACCTGGGATGGCGACATCAATGATCCAAACCTTGTTCTTTTCCACAACTGTGATGTCTGGTGTGTTGTGTCCCAGAACTTTGTCAGTCTGGATTCGGAATTATTATTATTATTATTATTATTGTTGTTGTTGTTGTTGTTGTTATTTATTGAACGAATAATAAATCTTCAAGGAGTCAAATCTCAAGGACTGAGATTGAAGAAAATAAAGTTGGAGCTTCTGGTACAGCCGAACCAGCACACATTTCAATGTATGGTTGTGAAAGCTGGATGGTGAAAAAGAGCAGAGAGGAAGAGAACCACTTCATTTGAGAGGATGTGACGAAGTTCTATGGATACCACATACGGTTAAGACAAATCAATGGATTCTGGAGCAATTAAACCCAAACTCTCCCTAGAAGCCAAGATGACTAAGGCTGGATCTACACTGCCCTATATCCCAGGATCTGATCCCAGATTATCTGCTTTGAAATGGATTATATGAGGCTGGCTCTACACTGCTACATAATCCAGATTTTCAAAGATAATAAACCACATGATCTGCTTTGAGTTGAATTATATGAGTCTACACTCATAATCCAGTTCAAAGCAGTTAATCTGGATTGATGTGGCAGTGCAGATGAGGCCTGAGTCTACACTGCTGGATAATAATCTGGGATAATCAGATAATCTGGGATCAAATCCTGGGATAGAGGGCAGTGTATATAAGGATTTGTAAAAAGACACCATGGAATGGGTTGACTGGAAAGGCATGTGGCGACAGCTGATTGGCTGAGCTAGTCAGGAGCCAGAATTCTGATTGGCTTCTGTCTGTAGCTTGGTGCTGAGACAAACAATTTTAACTGCCACTTTCACCTCGGAGGGTGAGGAGAGCAGCTGACTGGAAATGGTCATGAAGGAAATGGCTGCCATACTCTCCAAAGCCTGACTATTTATAAGGCAAATGAGGCACATTTAAAGACTGTTTAAAGGGACTGTTTATTCTCTATGTTCTCTGTGTGAATTCAGAAAGATTACTATATATATTGTTGCCCTGTTTGAACCTTTGCACTGAAGTAAATATACTGTTACTTGTTACACAAGCCTGAGTGACACTTTATTATACTGCAGGGTTTATCTTGATTCAGAAATATTCCATGTCCAAGTTGGTCCATTAAGTGCTCTGCTCTGGCTTCTCTGGTTGTCAGGACCCAGGCTGCAGAGCACCAATAACCTTACACAGAGGCCAGAATCTATCTAATATCTTTATTAAAGAAATATATAAAGTCAATAAAAACAAGTGAAGAATATAGTTCAGAAGCAGACCTTTCAGATAAGGTCAATTATAGTCCATAAATGTATTGTCCAATATAAGATATTAGAGTTCAAAGTTTTAATCCACTTGACCGAAACACACACTTTGCCAAGCAATAGTGTGGGGAAATGACAGAGTCTTTAAAGTCCAATGTAGCTTGACAACAAGGCTGGAAAATAAACTTGATTCTTGGCTAGATCAAAGACTTGGAACGAGGCAAACATGAAGCATGAAGCATGAAGCAAGGTCCGTGGCAAAACGCGAAACAAGGCAGGCTTGGAACTTGATCCGGGAAGCAAGGAACTGGGATTACGAAGTCCACACACGATCTCTCTCCTCAAGCTGATCAATTGACTCCTCAAGGTTCCCCTTGCGGCAAAACCCCTATATAGGGTCTTGTTTTCCCGCCAACAGAACACTTTCCCTAGAGAACGAGAAGCGAAACCCAACTCTGTCCAGATGCATGACTCCTTAGAATTTCCCAAGGGAAGCAGACCTAATCAGCTAGTTGTTTGGCAGCAATTCTCAGGCTCCGGCGATTAGCCTCTCTGACTCCTCTATCTCTATTATAATTGTCCCTCCGGGGAAACGGGGGGGAATTCTGCCCAAGGCCTGTTTGGCTAACTTCTGGAGGGCAAACATCCTCCAGGTGGAGAGGCTCCGGCTCTGGTGGAAACGGCGGAAATCCCATGTTTTCCTCTTCGTCTGCCACCATAGTACTAGGAACAGGACTACAAGGCCCATGAGTCATCACACTGGTTGAGTTAGTCTGCAGTGCCTTTCGTGTTCTTTGATACGTGTCTGGGCAATGCTGCTGCGTTTGGGGGTTTGTGGGTCCCTATGTAGACTCCTGTAGTGGTGAGAGGATCCCTCTTGTCCTTTGCTGAACATAGCATTTGAACAAACAATGCATGGAAGTGGAAGAAGACAACAAAATAGGAAGGACAAGAGACCTCTTCCAGAAAATTAGAAACATCAGAGGCAAATTTCAGGCAAAAATGGGCATGATCAAAAACCAAAGATGGCCAGGACCTAACAGAAGCTGAAGAGATCAAGAGAAGGTGGTGAGACTATACAGAAGATTTGAATAAGAAAGATAATAATATCAAGGATAGCTTTGATGGTGTGGTGAGTGAATTAGAACCAGACATGCTGAGGACTGAAGTTGAATGGGCCTTAAGAAGCATTGCTAATAACAAGGCAGCAGGAGACGAAGCAATTCCAGCTGAACTGTTGAAAACCTTGAATGATGATGAATGATGACGGTGATGCATGCCATATGCCAACAAATATGGAAAACACAAGAATGACCATCAGATTGGGAAAAATCCATTTATATCCCCATACCGAAAAAGGGAAACGCTAAAGAATGCTCAAACTTTCGTACAGTGGCACTTCTTTCTCAAGATCCTACAAGGAAGACTATAGCAATACATGGAGCGAGAGTTGTCAGATGTACAAGCTGGGTTTAAAAAAGGCAAAGGAATGAAGACCAAATTGCCAATATCCAAATGCTGGATAATGGAGGAGGAAAGACTGGGGTATTCTTTGTGGAAGAGGCAGGTTGTGAGGAGAGACGCCAAGTTGAGCTCAAGCCTGCCCAGAAAGCTTTCAAACTCTCTCGGACCTGGAGTTCTTTGTTTTGCCTCTGTGTATTTTGCAGATAATGGATGTGTGAGTGCTGGGTACACAAGAAGAAAGATTTCCCAAGAGAGAATAACCGTTGGATCTTAACGTATCCCGGTGGGACAAACAATAGCTGCAGCAGAACACAGAACCAGTTGGGCAGGAAATCATATAAACTCCTGCAACAAATACAAATACTAGCAAGATGCGGCGGGCTTCTCCAAACCGGTTGCTTGCCAGGAGGGAAAGTCTGCTCCAAGCGCATCTTGTAATACGGTAAGTTGGATAACCGGAAGTCGGATAACCGGAACTCTACTGTACTGTAAATAAATAATTGCTGCAAACTATCTGCACCCAAAACATCACTTCTCATTTGGTCCAGAAACATCCCTGGCAAGTAGTGCAACTGTGTAGCGTGCCATAAAGCCATTGCTTTTTGTTCACAGCTCTACCGATGGATTGAAATCTGTGAATGTACAAGCATTGAATGAAAAGTAATGCCTCCGCCTTCGTCACTTGGGTTTGGATGGGAATATTTTAATATATCAAACGCAGAAATAATCCTTAGAATGTGCTCTTTAACTACCACTATTCACTTTGTCACAGAATCACCAGACAATTGGAGACATTTCTGACAACGATGAACAAGTTTTCTGAAGCCGTCACGGAAGAAGTCGACACTCTGTTTCCGCAACCGGCGTCTCACAGGACCCATCGTGCACAGATCTTCCGATAGCAAGCAAAGCAATAATGTGACCCACACATTCTTATGAAATGCCGATTACGCAGCCGGACTGATTTACGGCTACAGCACGAGGATTTTGGAGGAATGGATTTTAATCATATGTTTTTATATTTTTTATATTGTTTTAATTGTTTTATTGGATTTTTATAGCTGTTTTAATTATGTATAGGCATCGAATTGTTGCCAATTTTGTACGCCGCCCTGAGTCCCTTCGGGTGAGAAGGGCGGGATATAAATGTTGGAAATAATAAATAAATACGCTTGAAATTTCTCTCTGAGTGATACGACAATCGTCCTGAATCAATCTGTCAACCTTTTGCTTGTGAAACTCGATGGTTGCTGTCACAGGACGTCCAACTCTTTGCTTGTCACACAAGTCAGATGTTCCCACCTCAACATCTTTAAACTTACTCGCCCAACGACGCATAGGACTCACGTCCACATAATCACCGTAAACATCTTGCATTCTCTAATGAATCTCCTTTGGGGTGACACCTTCTGCTGTCACGAATTCAATGACTGCACATGGCTTAAGTCGCATTGTCCGACCGTCTGCGCAGGGTTCCATACTTTGCCCTTTAACAACACAACCGTTCAGTGCTAAGGCTTCCCCGTCTGTGCAGGGTTCCATACTTCGCACTTTAACAACACAACCGTTCAATGCTAAGGCTTCCCCGTCTACGCCGGGTCCATACTTCGCACTTTAACAACACAACCGTTCAATGCTAAGGCTTCCCCGTCTACGCCGGGTCCATACTTCGCACTTTAACAACACAACCGTTCAATGCTAAGGCTTCCCCGTCTACGCCGGGTCCATACTTCGCACTTTAACAACACAACCGTTCAGTGCTAAGGCTTCCCCGTCTGTGCAGGGTTCCATACTTTGCACTTTAACAACACAACCGTTCAGTGCTAAGGCTTCCCACCAAATGGAACTGTAGAGGAGAGTCTACTGAACAAGCCACTCCCTGCCGCATATCAGGACTGCCATCTGTTGAGGAGTTACGAATGTGGAGGCAAACAATTTGCACCCAAATCATGACTTGACATTTGGACCAAAAACATTCCTGGCAAGTAGTGCAACGGAAGTGTCATGCACAACAAGCGTGAAATATGGGGAATATACACAAAACTCTGCATGAAGTCCCCAAAGGTCGATGTGGCAAAGACAGCAGGCATTGGTGATGATCAGGTGGTGAGTTCTGCTCATCCTACCCCCCTTCTACGGAGCAGGATGACTGTCTTACGAAACAAAAGGGGCCTTGAGTGACTGAATGTGAGTGGGTGCCTTGAAGCCAAGACAGCTCCGTAGGTGGCACAGGTGGATGGTGGGGCGCGAATGGGGGAAGCGTGCCTTTGTCTCCTGGGGCTTTCACACAAAAGCCAGCATTGAGCAACTGTCAGAATCCCTGACAGCTTAATTGGGAAGCAGAGAACAAATGAGGGGAGGAGGAACCGAAGAACATTGAGTCAGCATGGGACCGGCTGGGAAAGGAGGGGCATCGGTGAGCATAAGGCACACGCTTGGCAGGCTGGCAACCGTCTTGGTGCCCATTTCTGGGCAGAAGAGGGCCTTCAAGCAGAACTGGGAACCTCACAACCTCTGAGGATGCCTGCCATAGATGTGGGTGAAACGTCAGGAGGTTATCCTGATTTTATCTCGAGGAGGAGAAGGAGGACGAAGGGGAGGAGGGAAAGGAGAAGAAGGAGAGGGTTATCCTACTTACCGTATATACTCAAAAATAAGCCGAATTTTTCAGCCCTTATTTATGAGCTGAAAAAGCCTCCCCCAGCTTATAATCGGGTGAAGGCCAGTAACAGAGCCTGGAGGCTATTGCTTGCAATATGTGATCTGTTTCTCTCTTCCCCTCCCTTATCAGTGTGTTTACTTTTGCAAAGCCTCCCTCGCTCTTAACCAAGGGAATGTTTTGAAAAGGGAAAGACACCCTTGCAAGTCAGGAAGAAGAAAAATATATATATTCATTAATCTTATGAAAGCATTTTCCCCTGAAATATTTGTTAAACTCTCCTACAGATATAGAGGGATTAACCCCTTGCAAGCTTTTGCCATCTCTATGTACCTTTATATGTGTATATATCTATATACATTAATTTTATATATGAATTTCCCCTCATATGTTTGCAGGTCTTTGCAAATCCTTTATACATATAGATCCATGTACCTGTGTATCTGTAGCCATACATATACATTATTTTTATATATGAATTTACCCTTATATGCTTGCAGGTCTCTGCAAATATCTATATAAAGAGAGATGTCTGGATAGATATGAATATATATTCTTACCTACCTATATATAGGGCTTGCAAATATTACAGGGGGGAAATGAATACACAAATATCTATAGACATGTCTAGATAGATATGAATATATATATATATATATATATATATATATATATATATATATATATATATGGCTTGCAAATATTGTAGGGGAAATGCACACACACACAGAGGGGATTTGCAAATGTTTCAGGGGGAAATGCATATGTGAAATTAGTATCTATAATTATAGATCTATATCTAGCTCTGCATTGTTTATATAAGCATTGAATGTTTGCCTGTTGCTATGTTGGAAGCCGGCCTGAGTCCCCATGGGGAGAAAGAGTGGGATCCAAATGAAGTTTTTGTTGTTGTTGTTGTTATGTTATTGTTGATACCATATTGTTTTTGTTGCCCCTACTTTTCTACTTAAAGAGCTAGTTTATTGTTTTTCTTGGAAATACGGTAAATATTCAAAAACATTTAAGGTACTGATGCCTCAATTAATTAAATGAAATTTTATTGGTATCTATTTTTATTTTGAAATTTACCCACAGCTGTTGCATTTCCCACCCTCGGCTTATACTCAAGTCAATAAGTTATCCCAGTTTTTTGTGGTAAAATTAGGTGCCTTGGCTTGTATTTGAGGATATACGGTATATCTCAAGAAGAAGGAAGAGGATGAAGGGGAGGAGGAGAAGGAGAAGATGGAAGTGAAGGAGAAGGAGGAGATTATTTTGCTTTTATCTCCAGGAAGAAGCTAAAGGAGGGAACTGCCAAGACACAGACCAGACCAGTCAGAAGTGGATGGAGTGAGTTGTAGATGTTCTCTCTCTGTCTCCCATAAAACACTCCCTAGTTCCATTTGCAATGTGTTGACAGAAGACCCGACCTTACTGGACCCAAACCCTGCGATGGTGGGTGTAATGAAGTACGAATTTTGGTTTACATATGTTATGTTTAATTGCGTGTTTATGTTTTAAAAGGGTAAGTATTACAGTTATTGCATCTCAGCACTCTGAGGCTGGTTGCCACAGAGAAGTAGGCGGAGCCAACTGCCGTTTAGTAGAAGAAGTGCAGAGTTTAAAAAAGAGAGTCAGTCTGAGCTCTGAGGAGGCACAGGGAAGATTGATTCCAGGTTGATGGGATCAAGGAGGCTTAATTGTTCATTTGAGTCGGTTTTAAATAAGTTTGGTGATTTATTTAATGCAGTCTGTGACCTTGTAAGGCACAGAGAATCTGTGATAGTATATCACAGGGGTGACTGTGGTTTGAAGTCAGTGGATCGTCCAAGTTTTGAAGTAACAGTTAGAAAAGAGTAGAGGAATAGGTTTTAACTACTTTAAGTAAAAGAAGTGACACTTTAGAGAGTTTGATTCATTTCATTCTAGTACTGTAACTGTTAATAAGAATACCTCTACGTGAGAAACAACATTGTAACCACTAAGCTTTGTGCCTGAATAAACTTGTTATTGTTCTTCCAACATCTAAGCCTCTGTCACATATATTCTAAACCAAGTTACGTTACCCTTTAAAGTAATCTTTGGTGGTTTGCATCTTTCCAAATTGGTGGCAGTCGTTATAAATTCTTTGCAGTGGGTTCCTTCCCCACACATTAATGCGCACACATGGATGTTTAGTTCCCACCAGTGTGGAGCAATCTGACGCATACTCTCACCTGGACAGGTGCACCCGCTTCTCGGTGAACTGGCCCCGGCCGTGGACGGGGTCGTCGTGGGGCTCGTTCTTCACCACTTCCACGCCTTCGCCTTTGTCGCTCTCTTGGTGGCTGTGCTTGCTGATGGTGTACAGCTGCCCAACGCGGTACTGTTGGAGAAACACCAGAACACAGCCTTGAAACACAGTGAGGAGTGGGTGTATACGTCCCCCACCCATCGCTCCATCTGTCCTCCCGCCAACCGAGTAAACACAGCCTTCTGTTTCCGAGAGAAGCAGCGAGGGAGATTTCACACCACATACAAAGCTTTGTTCTGGCCTTCATTCCCATCATCCTTTATTCCAAGGGAAGGCTTGGTCGTTTTACTTAGGCTTGTTACAATAAAGCTCCAAGGTCTTACAATGGGAGGAAGTACAACAATGGGGGGACCAGGGCTCAAAAGCGGGCTTAATTACGAGGGTTATCCAGAAAGTAGATTACGTTTTGGAATTAAAAATGAACAAAGTATAGGAGAAAACATTTGCTATATGCAGTTGAAAGCCACACCCAAATACCACTTCTCAACATAGTCACCATTCAAATCTAGGCACTTATCATAGCGAGGAATGAGCTTGGAAACTCCTTCCCCACCAAAATCTGCCGCTTGCGTCCTCAACCAGCCGGCAACACAGCCTTTTGCCACACCCAAATACCACTTCTCAACATAGTCGCCATTCAAATCTAGGCACTTATCATAGCAAGGAATGAATTTGGCAACTCCTTCCCCACCAAATTCTGCCTCTTGCATCCTCAACCAGCCAGTCACCCCTACCCGCAGTTACGCATCATCGCCAAAACGCTGTGTTGAGGACACAAGCGGCAGAGTTTTGTGGGGGAGGAGTTTCCAAGTTCATTCATCGCTATGATAAGTGCCTAGATTTGAATGGCGACTATGCTAGGCACTTATCATAGCGATGAATGAGCTTGGCATCTCCTTCCCCACAAAACTCTGCCTCTTGCGTCCTCAACCAGCCGGTCACCCCTACCCGCAGCTGCGCATCATCGCCAAAACGCTGCATTGAGGACACAAGCGGCAGAGTTTTGTGGGGGAGGAGTTTCCAAGTTCATTCATCACCATGATAAGTGCCTAGCACAGTCGCCATTCAAATCTAAGAACATATCATTTCGAAAAATGAGCTTGGTAACCCCTTCCCCACCAAACTCTGTTGCTTGCGTCATCAACCAGCCGGTCACCCTTACCCGCAGCTGCGCATTATCGCCAAACGCTGTGTTGAGGACACAAGCGGCAGAGTTTTGTGGGGGAGGAGTTTCCAAGTTCATTCATCACCATGATAAGTGCCTAGCACAGTCGCCATTCAAATCTAAGAACATATCATTTCGAAAAATGAGCTTGGTAACCCCTTCCCCACCAAACTCTGTTGCTTGCGTCATCAACCAGCCGGTCACCCTTACCCGCAGCTGCGCATTATCGCCAAACGCTGTGTTGAGGACACAAGCGGCAGAGTTTTGTGGGGGAGGAGTTTCCAAGTTCATTCATCGCTATGATAAGTGCCTAGATTTGAATGGCGACTATGCTAGGCAATTATTATAGCGATGTATGAGCTTGGCAACGCCTTCCCCACCAAACTCTGCTGCTTGTTTATCTCCCCTTGGGGAGAAGGGCAGAATATAAATACATCATCATCATCATCATCATCATTATTATTAGAAACATAACAAGATGAGTCCACAGCAGACACTCTGCTGGCTGTTGTATTGGATCACATGTTGGACACTTCCCAAGTGTCTAGGACACTACTTCTTCTTCTTCTTCTTCTTCTTCTTATTATTATTATGATACAACGACATTGTATGACACAGCAAACAAGATAGACATGCTGGATTTCGTATCAGAAAATCACAAGTCGAACACTTCCCAAGCATTTAGGACTTTGTGATGTATTTTTGGATGATGCGGCAGATCCCAGTAGGGTGGCCTTTTGCAGTTGGCAAATTATTATTATTATTATTATTATTATTATTATTATTATTATTATTATTGTATGACACAGCAAACAAGATAGATATGCTGGATTTCGTATCACAAAATCACAAATCGAACACTTCCCAAGTGTCTAGGACTGTGTGATGTATTATTATTATTATTATTATTATTATTATTATTATTATTATTATTATTATTATTATGACACAGCAAACAAGATAGATATGCTGGATTTCGTATCACAAAATCACAAATCGAACACTTCCCAAGTGTCTAGGACTGTGTGATGTATTTTTGGTTGATGCGGCAGATCCCAGTAGGGTGGCCTTTTGCAGTTGGCAAATGATTATTATTATTATTATTATTATTATTATTATTATTATTATTGTATGACACAGCAAACAAGATAGATATGCTGGATTTCGTATCACAAAATCACAAGTCGAACACTTCCCAAGTGTCTAGGACTGTGTGATGTATTTTTGGTTGATGCAGCAGATCCCAGTAGGGTGGCCTTTTGCAGTTGGCAAATTATTATTATTATTATTATTATTATTATTATTATTATTATTATTATTATGACACAGCAAACAAGATAGATATGCTGGATTTCGTATCACAAAATCACAAGTCGAACACTTCCCAAGTGTCTAGGACTGTGTGATGTATTTTTGGTTGATGCAGCAGATCCCAGTAGGGTGGCCTTTTGCAGTTGGCAAATTATTGTTGTTGTTGTTGTTGTTGTTGTTGTTGTTATTATTATTATTGAATGCTATTGGATAAGGTGAGTTGTTCTCACTAGAAATCTCAAGGTCTTCCAATGCAATCCTATGGTTAACTTCTCCAGCTGAGCAGCTCCAGAGTGGCTTAACTCAGCTTCGTTTGGGGAAGTGTAAACACAGCCTTTGTCTAAATATGTAGGGACAGTGATCTACGCCCACAAACAGTGTTATTTCCACCCCATTTCTCCTCCAAAAACCGCTCAGATCCAAAGGAGACGAATGTTCTGATCTATTTTTACACAACACCGAGGCAGATCCAACTCCGTGTGCCGCTCCGACCGAAGGAGGGGGCAGAAACCTGCCGTTTTACCACAAGAACAAAACATGCAGGAATAGATGGTCGTAAGTTGCTAACAACCACCCACTCCTATCATCTGGCAGTCCTTGGAACTCGCAAATCCTTACTTTCGGCCTGAAATCGTACAGGGAAACGCGAGGTGCGCCTCTGTATGCGCTGGGCTGCAGGCCAATTACAGCATCGAATGTACAAGCCAAGGAAAGAGAGAACAGCATCTACCACTCATGAACATAGAGACAGCATTCATCTCTACAAATCAATATATCTATATATATAAAAGAGTGATGGCATCACGGCGACCCACAAAACAACAAAACTACAGGCCCCCCAACCTCGAAATTTGACAACACAACCCATCATCCACGCCTCTAGGTTGATACAACAAAAAGAAAAGAAAAATAAAGTCCTAATTAGAGAGAGAGGAATAATTGCTTTTATCCAATTGCTGCCAGTTAGAAGGCTAAGCTCCTCCAACTTGGTCTCCTAGCAACCCAATAAAAAATAATAAAAAACACTAAAAAAATTAATACAATAAAATACTATAATAACAGAAAACAACTAAAAATAATACAAGAAAATAATAAAATATAATAAATACAAATATAACTTAAAATAAAATTAATTAAAAAATGCAAATAACGTCACATAAAAATTACACAACAATTTTTAACCAATACCACCACCACTTTGCCACAGCAACGCGTGGCCGGGCACAGCTAGTGTATGTATGTATGTATGTATGTCTATATATATATATATATATATATATATATATATATATATATATATATATATATACACACACACACACACACACTTCTGCCTAAATAATAGCCTAAATAAAGCTATGGTAGTTTTATAACACAATTAAATAATGTTTGTGCACCATGAACCATCAGAAAGCAAAAGTGCTACTATCTGAACCACACATTTTCGGATTACTGTATATACTCGAGTATAAGCCTAGTTTTTCAGCCCTTTTTAAAATAATAATAATAATAATAATAATAATAATAACTTTATTTTTATACCCCGCCTCTATCTCCCCGAAGGGGACTCAGGGCGGCTTATAAAAACAGCAGCAGTATAAAACACAGCAATAGACAAAAACATGCACAATTTAAAAAATTTTAAAAAATTTTAAAAAAATTAAACATTAGCCAATAAAAAACAAGAACTAATAAAAACATGGATTAAAACTGAGAGATTGTAAAAGTAGACTGGGTAAGGTGAACCATATAAATATTTTTTTAAGACCGAAAATGCCCCCCTCGGCTTATACTCGGGTGAGGGTTCTGGTTGGCTTATATTTGGGTCGGCTTATACTCGAGAATATATAGTACATTTATTATTTTTCTCTATTATTATTGGTATTATTACATTTATTATGTTTCTTTATTATTGCTGCTACTATTACATTTACTCTATTTTTTAGTATATTAATAATACATTTATGATTTCACTCTGATCTTATTATTATTATTGCATTGATTATTTTACTCTTTATTATTACTCTCTTACCCTCCCTTATCAGTGTGTTTTCTTTTGCAAAGCCTCCCTCGCTCTTAACCAAGGGAATGTTTTGAAAAGGGAAAGACGCCTTTGCAAGTCAGGAAGAAGAAAAATATATATTCATTAATCTTATAAAAGCATTTTCCCCTGAAATATTTGTTAATCTCTCCTACAGATATATAGGCATTAACCCCCTGCAAGCATTTGCAATCCCTATGTACTTATATATCTGTATCTATCTATATACATTAATTTTATATATGAATTTTCCCCTCATATGTTTGCAGGTCCTTGCAAATCCTATATAGATATTAGGCATGTCCGATCGATGAAAAAAATGTTTCAATTCTCGTTTCTAAAGTAGGGGGCGCTGGTGCTTCGATATAGAAAGTATTTCCGATTTTTTTCACCTAAAAATTTCAGATATTTCCGAAAATTCGTAATGATTCTAAATGTTTCTAAAATGGCGGACGCGCATGCGCAATTGCCAAAAAAAAAAAAAAGGAACCGGGGGGGGGGGGACTTTTACAGGGCTCTCCCACCCTCATTTCTTGAGCTATCCTCATCAACCCTAGCCCCCACCTTTGCGTCCATCATGGAAGCTTCTGATTGGCCGGGGAGCGGCAGCCATGTTAGGCTGTGCTAAGCTCCCATTCTAGGTAGGTTGCAGAAACAAAACAATTTTTTAAAATATTTTTAAAAATATATTTTAAAAAATTGGGGGGGGGGGGGGAATTAACGAAACATTAAGAGACAATTAGAGAATGGGCCAACAATGGTTCGAATTATATTGCTGGTTGCGCTGCGAGACAATGTCTCGGAATGCGTATCAAAAAGCGAGAACAATCCGAAATAATTCCGATATACGATTCAAAATGATTTTTTGGTCATGTCTAATA
The DNA here is from genome assembly GCF_035594765.1 of Anolis carolinensis. NCBI lineage: Eukaryota > Metazoa > Chordata > Lepidosauria > Squamata > Anolidae > Anolis > Anolis carolinensis. Next base: position 16,792,533 of record NW_026943824.1, on the reverse strand, counting down.
GATATAGATCCATGTACCTGTATATTATTTAACCTACTGATGCCTTGATTAATGTAATTTTATTGGTATCTATTTTTATTTTGAAATTGACCAGTAGTTGCTTCATTTCCCACCCTCGGCTTATACTCGGGTCAATAAGTTATCCCAGTTTTTTTGTGGTAAAATGAGGTGCCTCGGATTATATTCGGGTCGGCCTATACTCGAGTATATACGGTATCTTGCAATATATCTGAACGCAAGAAACCCCTTTTGCAGAGAGACCGACTTCAAAAGAACTTTGTGATGGGAACGTGCTTTGCTAATGAGGCACGGGAACAAAGTCACGACAATTTCCGTGAGGCGCAGTACAGTTCAGAATCTGTAGCGCATTGTCTGCTATTTATTCTCATCTGCCAGAACACGAGTGCAGAAAGGGCGGGGACATGTGCGCAGCAATTAATGTTCACAGAGAAAACATTTGAAATACATTTTGATCAATTATGGGATGTGCATTTACATTATGGCTTAAATGGTTTCAAATGAAACAAAACGCACATCATAATTTCAATACATAAATACAGAGGCAACGAATCTTGGGCAGAAGACAACAGATTTTTATCCGTTCTGCCATGGCTTTGATTGTGCTACTTTTTTGACTCGGGTGATGGTTGGAAGTTTTATGTAGGTATTTATTTCTGTGTGTAAGTTTTCTATAAACTGTGTGACCCAATTGTTGATTGGGTTGACTAGGACGACTAGGACATCTTCCTTCCTTTTCTTTTTTCTATGGTAAATTGGATGTTTGGATGGATGCTATTGAGCTGGTCCAGGAATTTGTTGAGTTCTTCTCCATAGCTCCAAATGTTGAAGGTGTCACCTGTATAGAGTCTCACTTATCCAACACTCGCTTATCCAATGTTCTGGATTATCCAACACATTTTTGTAGTCAATATTTTCAATAAATTGTGATATTTTGGTGCTAAATTTGTAAATACAGTAATTACTACATAGCATTATTTCACAACTACTTTTTCTGTCAAATTTGTTGTATAACATGATGTTTTGGTGCTTCATTTGTAAAATCATAACCTAATTTGATGTTTAATAGGCTTTTCCTTAATCCCTCCTTATTATCTAACATATTTGCTTATCCAACGTTCTGCCAGCCCATTTATGTTGGATAAGTGAGACTCTACTGTATATGAATGCTTCTGGAACATGGCCATATAGCCCGGAAAACTTACATCAACCCAGTGATTCCAGCCAATTATTATTTGATTATGTTAAATGTGTTTTATTTTGCTTTGTTTTGTGTTTGTTTTGTGTTTTATATTGTTTTGTTGTGATTGCCTGGGCTTGGCCCCATATTAGGCGCCCCCAGTCCCTTCGGAGAGATGGAGGCAGGGTATAAAAATAAAGATATTATTATTATTATCATTATTATTATTATTATTATTGACACAATGACGTTGTATGACACAGCAAACAAGATAGATATGCTGGATTTCGTTTCACAAAATAACAAGTCGAACACTTCCCAAGTGTCTAGGACTGTGTGATGTATTTTCGGATGATGCGCACAGATCCCAGTAGGGTGGCCTTTTGCAGTTGGCAGATCGTGATTTTGTCAATGTCTATTGTTTCCAAATGCCGGCTGAGATCTTTCGGCACCGCACCCTTATTATCATCATTATTATATTGTATGACAAAGCAAACAAGATAGGCATGCTGGATTTCGTATCAAAAAATCACAAATCGAACACTTCCCAAGTGTCTAGAATTGTGTGATGTATTATTATTATTATTATTATTATTATTATTATTATTATTATTATTATTATTATTATTATGACACAGCAAACAAGATAGATATGCTGGATTTCGTATCACAAAATCACAAGTCGAACCCTTCCCAAGTGTCTAGGACTGTGTGATGTATTTTCGGATGATGCGTGCAGGTCCCAGTAGGGTGGCCTTTTGCAGTTGGCAGATCGTAATTTTGTCAATGTCTATTGTTTCCAAATGTCGGCTGAGATCTTTTGGCACGGCACCCAATGCGCCCATCACCACTGGGACCACCTGCACTGGTTTCTGCCAGAGTCTTTGCAGTTCAATCTTGAGGTCCTGAGAGCGGCTGAGTTTTTCCTGTTGTTTTTCGTCAATGCGACTGTCACCTGGGATGGCAACATCAATGATCCAAACCTTGTTCTTTTCCACAACTGTGATGTCTGGCGTGTTGTGTTCCAGAACTTTGTCAGTCTGCATTCGGAAGTCCCACAGTATCTTTGCATGCTCATTTTCCAAGACTTTTGCAGGTTTGTGATCCCACCAGTTCTTTGCTGCTGGGAGGTGGTACTTGAGGCATTATTATTATTATTATTATTATTATTATTATTATTATTATTATTATTATTATTATTATTATTTTCTTGCATGACGTATTTTGCACCTTCTGGTTGGCCTAATAAAGGCATCACCACACGATGATCCTTAGATTTGGTAGTATGATGAACAATGCCAGCCCTGCAAAGAAGCATAGCACCTTAAGCTACTACGAGGGTTGAATGAAAAGTAATGCCTCCACCTTCGTAACTCCTCAACAGATGGCAGTCCTGGTCTACGGCAGATCCTGGCTTGTTCAGTAGATTCTCCTCTGCAGTTCCAGTTGGTGGGAAGCCTTAGCATTGAACAGTTGTGTTGTTAAAGTGCGAAGTATGGAACCCTGCGTAGACGGTTCCATACTTCACGCTTTCACAACACAACTGTTCAATGCTAAGGCTTCTCCGCCTGCGCAGGGTTCCATACTTGGCACTTTAACAACACAACCGTTCAATGCTAAGGCTTCCCCGTCTGCGCAGGGTTCCATACTTCACACTTTAACAACACAAACGTTCAATGCTAAGGCTTCCCCGTCTGCGCAGGGTTCCATACTTCACACTTTAACAACACAACCGTTCAATGCTAAGGCTTCCCCGTCTGCGCAGGGTTCCATACTTCACACTTTAACAACACAAACGTTCAATGCTAAGGCTTCCCCGTCTGCACAGGGTTCCATACTTCGCACTTTAACAACACAACCGTTCAATGCTAAGGCTTCCCCGTCTGCACAGGGTTCCATACTTCACACTTTAACAACACAACCGTTCAATGCAAAGCCTTCCCCGTCTGCGCAGGGTTCCATACTTCACACTTTAACAACACAAACGTTCAATGCTAAGGCTTCCCCGTCTGCGCAGGGTTCCATACTTCACACTTTAACAACACAACCGTTCAATGCTAAGGCTTCCCCGTCTGCACAGGGTTCCATACTTCACACTTTAACAACACAACCGTTCAATGCTAAGGCTTCCCCGTCTGCGCAGGGTTCCATACTTCACACTTTAACAACACAACCGTTCAATGCTAAGGCTTCCCCGTCTGCACAGGGTTCCATACTTCACACTTTAACAACACAAACGTTCAATGCTAAGGCTTCCCCGTCTGCACAGGGTTCCATACTTCGCACTTTAACAACACAACCGTTCAATGCTAAGGCTTCCCCGTCTGCGCAGGGTTCCATACTTCGCACTTTAACAACACAACCGTTCAATGCTAAGGCTTCCCCGTCTGCACAGGGTTCCATACTTCGTACTTTAACAACACAACCGTTCAATGCTAAGGCTTCCCCGTCTGCACAGGGTTCCATACTTCGTACTTTAACAACACAACCGTTCAATGCTAAGGCTTCCCCGTCTGCGCAGGGTTCCATACTTCGCCCTTTAACAACACAACCGTTCAATGCTAAGGCTTCCCACCCTCCTATTTAAACTGTATGCTGGTTCTTCCAAACGAGCTCAACTTAGATCTTTAAATCTGGGCCATATGTGCTTTGTCCTGGATAGATACACACAGAGTCAGGAGGCCCCTTTGCTTTGGTTCTTGCCCAACTCAAACCTCCCGTTTTGCAATTCCTTTGTGGATTGCAAGGAAGAATTATGATCGGGAGTTGCACATTCAGTCCTGGAAAATGGAAAGCCGTCCAACCGTGGCGGCTTGATGTTTGCATGTGTGGGCTTGGGTAACTATGGAAAGGGAGGAAGAAAGAAAGAAACCTCACACGCCGAATGCCGCTCTCTCTCCAGGAGACGGGCTGAAACGTGAAAGTTTTTTGGAAAAAAAATCGATTTTTAACGTTATGCAACATCCCTTAAAAAGGTGGCTTTGATTAACCCACTTCTTGTTCCGTCGGGGCTTTTGTGAAAGATTCACAACATGAGTCTTGAACGCCTTCCCCGCACGGGTTTATGCTGACCTTACAATCAAGTTCAAACCATATTATATAGCAGCGTAGAATCCAGCCCAGCTGGCCAAATGATTAAAAACCATCAGGTGCTTGTTAAATAAATCCACACACTTTAAAATAATTGTATATTTATGCATGTATGTGGTGCTGTTATGGCCCCTTCTACATACAAAATCCAGAGTATCTACTTTGAACTGGATTGTTTTGCAGTGTGGATTTATATAATCTAGTTCAAACTTGGATTAAAGAGTAAAGGTTTCCCCTGACGTTAAGTCCAGTTATGTCCGACTCTGAGGGTTGGTGCTCATCTCCATTTCTAAGCCGAAGAGCCGGCGTTGTCCGTAGACACCTCCAAGGTCATGTGGCCACTGGCATGACTGCATGGAGCACTGTTACCTTCCTGCCGGAGCGGTACCTATTGATCTACTCACACTCTGGGGGTTGGTGCTCATCTCCATTTCTAAGCGGAAGAGCCGGCGTTGTCCATAGACACCTCCAAGGTCATGTGGCCATAGGCATGACTGCATGGAGCACTGTTACCTTCCCGCCGGAGCAGTACCTATTGATCTACTCACACTCTGGGGGTTGGTGCTCATCTCCATTTCTAAGCCAAAGAGCCGGCGTTGTCCATAGACACCTCCAAGGTCATGTGGCTGGCATGATTGCATGGAGCACCATTACCTTCCTGCCGGAGCAGTACCTATTGCACTACTCACATTTGCATGTTTTCAAACTGCTAGGTTGGCAGAAGCTGGGGCTAACAGCGGGTGCTCACTCCACTCCCCGGATTCGAACCTGCAACCTTTTGGTCCACAAGAAATTTGGATTATCTGCTTTGATAATCTGGATTATATGGCAGAGTCCCAAAGGGGACTCAAAGCAGCTAATTAGCATTGAGTAGCCTTGCAGCTGCAAAGCCTGACTGTTACTGCCTGGGGTGTCCTTTGTTTGGGAAGTGTTAACTGGCACTTGATTGTTTGCTGTCTGGCGTTCCCCTGTTTCTGAATGGTATTCTTCATTTACTGTCTTGATTCTGGTGGGTTTTTTTTTAATGCCGGTAACCAGATTTTGTTCAAGATGGTGAATTGAAACATTCACACTTGCTTCAAAAAGGCAAGGGTTTGTTTTCCCACCCAGGACACTATCCCACAGAAACATATACACTCCACTTGCCTCATTTCCACAGATCTCTGAACAAACCTCAGAGGAGGCCTGCCTGTCCTGTTTTGTCTTTCAAGAACAGCCTTAAAACACTGTGGTAAGTAAGTGAAAACCGTTTTACTTCAGCAAAACATAAAGAACAGCGCACTCAATGGGATAATGCAAAAGGAAGCAAGGAAGTCTTAGGGCAAGCACAGTTCTTAGTCTCTGATAAATTCCCAAATCAAATAGTCTTACTTAAGACAAAGAAACAGCAATAAATCCTTAGGAACAGTTTCCCAGATGCAGACTTGAAGCAGGCACAAGGGGAGCAAAGGCTTAGACATGAGAGTCGGTTTGTTACCAGCAAGAGCTGGCTGCACCTACTTCTGCTTTATAGCCCTGAGTCCCCTCCCTGCCTCCTCCTCAGATTCCAACTCACCCTCAGATTCAAATAGCAGTCTTACTTAAGACAAAGAAACAGCAATAAATCTTTAGGAGCAGTTTCTCAGATGCAGACTCGAAGCAGGCACAAGGGGAGGGAAGGCTTAGGCATTAGAGTCAATTTGTTACCAGCAAGAGCTGGCTGCACCTGCTTCTGCTTTATAGCCCTGAGTCTCCTCTCAGCTGGTAGGACAGTTCCCAATTACTCAGCTGCATTTCTGGAAGCTATTCTAGCTGAACGACACCTCTGCTCTGTTTCCTTTCGCCTCTCCTGAAATGTGGGTACTTGCAACATCTCCTCCTCAGATTCCAACTCACCCTCAGATTCATTAACACTTTCCTGCTCCTCTTCCTCTTCCGAGGAAGAGGAATCCCCAACACTGCCACAGATGCAGGCGATATGTCAGGAGAGAATGCTGCTAGAACATGACCATACAGCCAGAAAACTCACAGCAACCCTGTGATCCCGGTCATGAAAGCCTTCGACAACACACCAAAAGCACTGTTGAGGATTCCAAGGAAGGCATGCATGGGGTCACTGTGAGCCAAGAGTCGGCTTGTAGGCACTTATATATTCTTTGCAAAACTGTTGGGGCATGTTGAGCCTGAAGCCTTGCTTCTCGGCATTTGGCCTCTTTGAGGAATGCCATGCGGAGCCTGTGTAATCATCAACAGGGTTGCCAAGGCTCCGTGCCTCCAGGGCAGGAGCGCACGTTGGGCATCCATCCCAGCCAGGCTTTAATAGGTCTGCCCGAGACGCCAGCCAAGGCAGGAGGAGCCACCCACTCCCTTTCTATCCTGTGGCTGCAGACAGAACACAACAACATTGCTACCCCGAGCTGTTCTTTCCCCGTCTTCCAGTCATGCCTTTCACCCAGTCACATCTCAAGCCTGACTCCATTGCTTGATCCACACTGACATATAATCCAGACTATTAACAAAGCAGATATTCCACATTATCTGTTCCAACAATCCATTTCAGTGAGACTACTCTGCCGTATCATCCAGTTTAAGGCAAGTAAAGTGAATTTTATATGGCAGTGTACATGGGGCCCCAGATCAGTTAAGACACAGTTCTTTACTGCTGGGAGGTGGTACTTGAGGCATAAGTTCCCATGAATCATTTGGGCCACATAGTTGTGCCTCTGTTTGTAGTCTGTCTGTGCAATTTTCTTACAGCAGCTGAGGATATCGTTTCGTGGGTTTCATTGCACAGTCTGCATTTTGGGTCATCAGCTGATTTTTCGATCTTGGCCTTAATTGCCTTTGTCCTGATGGCTTGCTCCTGGGCTGCAAGGATCAGGCCTTATTTATTTATTTATTTATTTATTTATAGCATTTATATTCCGCCCTTCTCACCCCGAAGGGGACTCAGGGCGGATCACATTATACACATAGGCAAACATTCAATGCCTTTTATCATAGAACAAAGACAAGACAAACATAGCCTCTGAGCGGGCCTCGAACTCATGACCTCCTGGTCACAGTGATTCATTGCAGCTGGTTGCAGCTGGCTTGCTCTCCCGCCTGCGCCACAGCCCGGGCCTTCTGTCTCCTTCTTCAGGGTCCCATTCGTGAGCCAGAGCCAGGTCTTTTCCTTATCAGCTTTTCCTTCAATTTTGTCAAGGAACTTTCCATGCAGTGTTTTGTTGTGCCAGCTGTCAGCTCTAGTTTGTAGTGCGGTTTTCTTGTACTGGTTTTTTGTCTGCTGTGCTTTGAGGAGTTTCTGATTTTTGACTTCAATCAAAGCAGGTTCTTCACTTTGCTTGACATATTCTGCCAGGGCATGTTCTTCTTCTTTGACTGCTTGTTTTACTTGTAAGAGTCCTCTGCCCCCTGATCTTCTAGGCAGATGTAGTCGGTCAACATCACTGCGAGGGTGCAGTGAATGATGAATGGTCATGGGTTATTATTATTTGAAACACAACAAGATGAGTCCACAGCAGACACTCTGCTGGCTGTGTTTTTATTTTTATTATTTATTATTAATTTTGTTGTTGTTGTTGTTGTTGTTGTTGTTGTTGTTGTTGTTGTTGTTATTATTATTATTATTATTACGGCTATCTGTTGAGAAGTCTTTGATGATGCATTTATGCAGGAAGAATAGGGTCAGACTAGATGTACTTTGGGAGCCACCTCCAACTCTAGGATTGAATGAGTGAAACCGGGGCAGAATTTGGGACCCGGTTCTTCCTCTGGAGTGGAAGTCGTCCCCCTTCCAATCTGTATGGGGAGTGAGTGTCAATCATGCATCCCCCCCCCCCCCCCCGTTGCCGGGGAGTTAGCCTGCGTCATGGAAACTTCCTGCTCATAAACAGGTCTGCGGAGGAGCGGAAACCAAAGGTATGCATGCAGTGGTGCCTTGCCACAGAAAGAGAGCATTGACACGCAAAATACCATTTCTATATTAAAGCCTTTTGGAACTGTATTGCAGGGTCAGTGCAGACTCGCATAACGCAATCCAATGCCACACTATAAGAGGCTACACCAATCATCTAATGCAGTTTCAAGCTGCATTGTATGACAGTGCCAATGGGGCCTGGGACTGCAGAATCCACAATTCTTGGCCAGCCTGCCCATTCCTCTGTCCCATCCAAAGCCAGTGGCCTTGCGAGTTTGGGGATTCGAGGAGTTGCAAAATAATACAGCTCTTTTCATTTCTGTGGGGGATGATGGGAATTGTAGTACAAGTGCACTCACGTTGTAGAATTAATGCTGTTTTGCACCACTTTGGCTGCGATTTGAGACCAGTTTCATGGTCATCACGGCTCCATGATATGAAGTCTTGGGATTTGTAGTTTGGCAGGAGTTGCAAAATAATACAGCTCTTTTCGTTCCCGTGGGGGATGATGGGAATTGTAGTACAAGTGCACTCACATTGTAGAATTAGTGCTGTTTTGCACCACTTTGGCTGCGATTTGAGACCAGTTTCATGGTCATCACGGCTCCATGATATGAAGTCTTGGGATTTGTAGTTTGGCAGGAGTTGCAAAATAATACAGCTCTTTTTGTTCCCGTGGGGGATGATGGGAATTGTAGTACAAGTGCACTCACATTGTAGAATTAGTGCTGTTTTGCACCACTTTGGCTGCGATTTGAGACCAGTTTCATGGTCATCACGGCTCCATGATATGAAATCTTGGGATTTGTAGTTTGGCAGGAGTTGCAAAATAATACAGCTCTTTTTGTTCCCATGGGGGATGATGGGAATTGTAGTACAAGTGCACTCACATTGTAGAATTAGTGCTGTTTTGCACCACTTTGGCTGCGATTTGAGACCAGTTTCATGGTCATCACGGCTCCATGATATGAAATCTTGGGATTCGTAGTTTGGCAGGAGTTGCAAAATAATACAGCTCTTTTCATTCCCGTGGGGGATTATGGGGATTGCAGTACAAGTGCACTCACATTGTAGAATTAATGCTGTTTTGCACCACTTTGGCTGCGATTTGAGACCAGTTTCATGGTCATCACGGCTCCATGATATGAAGTCTTGGGATTTGTAGTTTGGCAGGAGTTGCAAAATAATACAGCTCTTTTCGTTCCCGTGGGGGATGATGGGAATTGTAGTACAAGTGCACTCACATTGTAGAATTAGTGCTGTTTTGCACCACTTTGGCTGCGATTTGAGACCAGTTTCATGGTCATCACGGCTCCATGATATGAAATCTTGGGATTCGTAGTTTGGCGAGGCACCGACACTAGTTGGGCCGAGAAAGAGAAAGGCATTGCAAAACCATGACTCCTGCCTATCCATAGCCATAAATCTTCGGAACAGCCCGAAATGCAACTAAACTTGCAAATAATGCTTGACTAACCATCTCATTGCCTTGAGACAGGAAAGCGTGGGTGGCCGTCCTTTTAGTGTAGAGAATAATAATAATAATAATAATAATAATAATAATAATAATAATAATAATAATAATAATAATCCAGTACAAGAAAACTGCACTACAAACTAGAGCTCACAGCTGGCACAACAAAACAGTGCATGGAAAGTTCCTTGATAAAATTGAAGGAAAAGCTGATAAGGAGAAGACCTGGCTCTGGCTCAAAAATGGGACCCTGAAGAAGGAGACAGAAGGCCTGATCCTTGCAGCCCAGAAGCAAGACATCAGGACAAAGGCAATTATGGCCAAGATCGAAAAATCAGCTGATGACCCAAAATGCAGAATGTGGAAGGAAACCAACGAAACCATTGATCATATCCTCAGCTGCTGTAAGAAAATTGCACAGACAGACTACAAACAGAGGCACAACTACGTGGCCCAAATGATCCATTGGAACTTATGCCTCAAGTACCACCTCCCAGCAGTAAAGAACTGGTGGGATCACAAACCTGCAAAAGTATTGGAAAATGAACATGCAAAAATACTGTGGGACTTCCGAATCCAGACTGACAAAGTTCTGGAACACAACACACCAGACATCACAGTTGTGGAAAAGAAAAAGGTTTGGATCATTGATGTCGCCGTTCCAGGTGACAGTCGCATTGACGAAAAACAACAGGAAAAACTCAGCCGCTCTCAGGAGCTCAAGATGGAACTTCAAATACTCTGGCAGAAACCAGTGCAGGTGGTCCCGGTGGTGATGGGCACACTGGGTGCCGTGCCAAAAGATCTCAGCCGGCATTTGGAAACAATAGACATTGACAAAATTGCGATCTGCCAACTGCAAAAGGCCACCCGACTGGGATCTGCACACATTATCCGAAAATACATCACTCAGTCCTAGACACTTGGGAAGTGTTCGACTTGTGATTTTGTGATACGAAATTCAGCATATAGATCTTGTTTGCTGGTCATACTATGTCTTTGTGTCTATAATAATAAAAATAATAATAATATATCACACAGTCCTAAACGCTTGGGAAGTGTTTGACTTGTGATTTTGTGATACGAAATCCAGCATATAGATCTCGTTTGCTGTGTCATGCTATGTCTTTGTGTCAATAATAATAATAATAATAATAATAATAATAATAATAATAATAATAAATCACACAGTCCTAAACACTTGGGAAGTGTTCGACTTGTGATTTTGTGATACGAAATTCAGCATATAGATCTCGTTTGCTGTGTCATACTATGTCTTTGTGTCAATAATAATAATAATAATAATAATAATAATAATAACAACAACAACTTTACTCTTGTATCTAGTGGTCAAAGGCGACGGAAGCAGCAAGGCCAAATCAACACTGGCTGCCAAGTTCTAGTTCTCATGAACATGAAAAAGCAATTGGAAGGGCTGGCGGGTCAGTGGCAGTATGTATACTAGGCATGTCCGATCGATGAAAAAAATGTTTCAATTCTCGTTTCTAAAGTAGGGGGCGCTGGCGCTTCGGTATAGAAAGTATTTCCGATTTTTTCACCCAAAAATTTTGGATATTTCCGAAAATTCATAATGATTCTAAATGTTTCTAAAATGTTGGACGCGCATGCGCAATCGCTACACACCGGGCTTGTATGGCAATCTTCCATGTGGACGCAGAGGACGTTAGCCCTCACCTTTGCGTCCATCGTGGAAGCTTCTGATTGGCCGGGGAGCAGCAGCCATGTTAGGCTGCGCTAAGCTCCCATTCAAGGTAGGTTGAAGAAACGAATTTAAAAAAATATATATATTTTTTAAAATATATTTTTTAAAAATTTGGGGGGGGGGAATTAACGAAACATTAAGAGACAATTAGAGAATGGGCCAACAATGGTTCGAATTACATTGCTGGTTGCACTGTGAGACAATGTCTCGGAATGCGTATCAAAAAGCGAGAACAATCCGAAATAATTCCGATATACGATTCAAAACGATTTTTTGGACATGTCTAATGTATACTTTCTATACAAAAGGAAAATAAGTTCTTTTGTGGCTTGGGAAAGATGCCAGTCTGAATAATCCTTGGGGAACGACGCCCATTCGGTTGACAATACAGAGCTTGGCAGGACAATGGTATCAAGTGCCTTCCTCCTTTCCGGGGAACAAAGGCCAGGTTAATGGTTCCATGCCTAGGGAAGTCTTGCATACCAAAAGAGTTGCTCACAGCTGCTTGAAAGCATATTTTTGTGGTTTTGCATCCTCATCCTCCTCGCAACATAGCCGCTGGCCATGGTGACTACTATCCAAAGAGGCGGCGGCTTGGAAAAAGTGACTTTCCAAGGAAAGGTACTTGACTGCAATGGCTTTGCCAAAAAACAACCCATGCAGATACAACCCAACAAAGCAAAGAACATGAAAAGCAATGCAGACAAATCCAAGCAGAGAAGTCAGCCTTAGCAGAGCACTTGGTGAACCAACCTGGACACAGCATATTATTGGAGAACACAGAAATGTATTATTATTATTTTATTATGACACAGCAAACAAGATAGATATGCTGGATTTTGTATCACAAAATCACAAGTCGAACACTTCCCAAGTGTCTAGGACTGTATTATTATTATTATTATTATTATTATTATTATTATTATTATTATTATTATTATTTTATTATGACACAGCAAACAAGATAGATATGCTGGATTTCGTATCACAAAATCACAAGTCGAACACTTCCCAAGTGTCTAGGACTGTATTATTATTATTATTATTATTATTATTATTATTATTATTATTATTATTTTATTATGACACAGCAAACAAGATAGATATGCTGGATTTCGTATCACAAAACCACAACTCGAACACTTCCCAAGTGTCTAGGACTGTGTGATGTATTTTCGGATGATGCGTGCAGATCCCAGTCAGGTGGCCTTTTGCAGTTGGCAGATTGTGATTTTGTCAATGTCTATTGTTTCCAAATGCCGGCTGAGATCTTTTGGCACGGCACCCAGTGTGCCCATCACCACCGGGACCACCTGTACTGGTTTCTGCCAGAGTCTTTGCAGTTCAATCTTGAGGTCGTGATAGTGGCTGAGTTTTTCCTGTTGTTTTTCGTCAATGCGACTGTCACCTGGGATGGCGACATCAATGATCCAAACCTTTTTCTTTTCCACAACTGTGATGTCTGGTGTGTTGTGTTCCAGAACTTTGTCAGTCTGGATTCGGAAGTCCCACAGTATCTTTGCGTGCTCATTTTCCAATACTTTTGCAGACTATTATTATTATTATTATTATTATTAATGTTATTTGTCATTATTATTATTGTTGTTATTATTATTTATGATTATTATTAAATGTTATTATTATTGTTGTTGTTGTTGTTATTGTTATTATTATTTTTTAATATTACTAATCCAACCAGAGAAGTCAGCCTTAGCAGAGCACTTGGTGAACCAACCTGGACACAGCATATTATTTGAGAACACGGAAATGTATTATTATTATTATTATTATTATTATTATTATTATTATTATTATTATTATTATTAAATGTAGTTACAGTAGAGTCTCACTTAGCCAAGTCTCGCTTATCCAAGCCTCTGGATAATCCAAGCCATTTCTGTAGTCAATGTTTTCAATATATCATGATATTTTGGTGCTAAATTCATAAATACAGTAATTACAACGTAACATTACTGTGTATTGAGCTACTTTTTCTGTCAAATTTGTTGTCTAACATGATGTTTTGGTGCTTAATTTGTAAAATCATAACCTAATTTGATTTTTAATAGGCTTTTCCTTAATCCCTCCTTATTATCCAAAATATTCGCTTATCCAACGTTCTGCCGGCCCGTTTATGTTGGATAAGTGAGACTCTACTGTATTATTATTATTATTAAATGTCATTATTATTATTGTTATTATTATTTATGATTATTATTAAATGTTGTAGTTATTATTATTATTACTATTATTATTTTTAAATATTACTAATCCAACCAGAGAAGTCAGCCTTAGCAGAGCACTTGGTGAACCAACCTGGACACAGCATATTATTGGAGAACACGGAAATGTATTATTATTATTATTATTATTATTATTATTATTATTATTATTATTATTATTATTATTAAATGTTGTTGTTGTTATTATTATTGTTATTATTATTATTTAGGATTATTATTAAATGTTGTTGTTATTGTTGTTGTTGTTATTATTATTATTATTAAATATTACTAATCCAATTACTAATCTATGTAATTTAAGTCGAAGCCATCCCATCACAAATGGGGGGGGGGATAGGAATCTGGATGATGGGATTTACAGTACCTTCACTCATATCCAGAAAATACTGCAAAGCCCATCAGCCATGGATCTGCACCAAACGTAGCACATAGACACCCCATGACTCACTTCAAGTGCTTGTGATATTTTCTGGGGGAAGGACCAAGGATGATGGGAGTTGCAGTACCTTCACCCACATCCAGAGACTACTGCAAAACCTATCAGTTATGGATCTGCACCAAATGTGACATATTGACAACCCATGACTCACTTCAAGTCCTGGTGATATTTTCTGGGGGAGGGACCAAGGATGATGGGAGTTGCAGTACCTTCACCCACATCCAGAGACTACTACAAAGCCCATCAGCCATGGATCTGCACCAAACCTGGCACACAGACACCTCATGACTCACTTCAAGTCGTGATATTTTGGAGGAAAGGACCAAGGATGATGGGAGTTGCAGTACCTACCACCAAAGACTACTGCAAAGCCCATCAGTCATAGATTTGCACCAAACTTGGCACACAGACACCTCTCGAGTTGCTTCAAGTCCTGGTGATATTTTATGGGGGGAGGGACCAAGGATGATGGGAGTTGCAGTACCTTCACCCACATCGAGACTACTGCAAAGCCCATCAGCCGTAGATCTGTACCAAACTTGACACACTGACACCCCATGATTCACTTCAAGTCCTGGTGATATTTTATGGGGGAGGGACCAAGGATGATGGGAGTTGCAGTACCTTCACCCACATCCAGAGACTACTGCAAAGCCCATCAGTCATAGATTTGCACCAAACATGGCACACAGGCACCTCATGACTCACTTCAAGTTGTGATATTTTGGAGGGAAGGACCAAGGATGATGGGAGTTGCAGTACCTACCACCAGAGACTACTGCAAAGCCCATCAGTCATAGATTTGCACCAAACTTAGCCCACAGACACCTCGGGTCCTGGTACTATATTTGGAGAGAAGGACCCTGGATGATGGGAGTTGCAGTACCTACCACCAGAAACTACTGCAAAGCCCATCAGTCATAGATTTGCACCAAACCTGGCACACAGACACCTTGGGTCCTGGTACTATATTTGGAGGGAAGGACCCTGGATGATGGGAGTTGCAGTACCTACCACCAGAGACTACTGCAAAGCCCATCAGTCATAGATTTGCACCAAACTTGACACACAGACACCTCACGAGTCACTTCAAGTCCTGGTGATATTTTATGGGGGGAGGGACCAAGGATGATGGGAGTTGCAGTACCTACCACCAGAGACTACTGCAAAGCCCATCAGTCATAGATTTGCACTACTGCAAAGCCCATAAGTCATAGATTTGCACCAATCTTGGCACACAGATACCTCTGGAGTCACTTCAAGTCCTGGTGGTATTTTATGGGGGAGGGACCAAGGATGATGGGAGTTGCAGTACCTTCACCCACATCCAGATACTACTACAAAGCCCATCAGTCATAGATTTGCACCAAACTTGGCACACAGACACTCACTTCAAGTCCTGGTGATATTTTTGGGGGAAGGACCAAGGATGATGGGAGTTGCAGTACCTACCACCAGAGACTACTGCAAAGCCCATCAGTCATGGATCTGCACCAAACATGGAATACAGCCACCTCATGAGTCACTTCAAGTCCTGGTGGTATTTTATGGGGGAAGGACCAAGGATGATGGGAGTTGCAGTACCTTCACCCACATCCAGAGACAACTACAAAGCCCATCAGTCATGGATCTGCACCAAACATGGAATACAGGCACCTCATGAGTCACATCAAGTTCTGGTGATATTTTATGGAGGAAGGACCAAGGATGATGGGAGTTGCAGTACCTTCACCCACATCCAGAGACTACTGCAAAGCCCATCAGTCATGGATCTGCACCAAACATGGAATACAGCCACCTCATGAGTCACTTCAAGTCCTGGTGGTATTTTATGGGGGAAGGACCAAGGATGATGGGAGTTGCAGTACCTTCACCCACATCCAGAGACTACTACAAAGCCCATCAGTCATGGATCTGCACCAAACATGGAATACAGGCACCTCATGAGTCACATCAAGTTCTGGTGATATTTTATGGAGGAAGGACCAAGGATGATGGGAGTTGCAGTACCTTCACCCACATCCAGAGACTACTACAAAGCCCATCAGTCATGGATCTGCACCAAACATGGAATACAGCCACCTCATGAGTCACTTCAAGTCCTGGTGGTATTTTATGGGGGAAGGACCAAGGATGATGGGAGTTGCAGTACCTTCACCCACATCCAGAGACTACTACAAAGCCCATCAGTCATGGATCTGCACCAAACATGGAATACAGCCACCTCATGAGTCACTTCAAGTCCTGGTGGTATTTTATGGAGGAAGGACCAAGGATGATGGGAGTTGCAGTACCTTCACCCACATCCAGAGACTACTACAAAGCCCATCAGTCATGGATCTGCACCAAACATGGAATACAGCCACCTCATGAGTCACTTCAAGTCCTGGTGGTATTTTATGGGGGAAGGACCAAGGATGATGGGAGTTGCAGTACCTTCACCCACATCCAGAGACTACTACAAAGCCCATCAGTCATGGATCTGCACCAAACATGGAATACAGCCACCTCATGAGTCACTTCAAGTCCTGGTGGTATTTTATGGGGGAAGGACCAAGGATGATGGGAGTTGCAGTACCTTCACCCACATCCAGAGACTACCGCAAAGCCCATACTCCCCAATTTTTGCTCTCTCTGGGGAGGAGCTATGCCAAGTGTCCCGCCTTTACCTCCTCGGTGGTCAGGGGCATGCAGATGCGGTACTCCTTCACCAGCATGGTGGTTCCGGTGAGGATGAAGGCTCGGCGCTGCCGGAAAAGGTGGGCACCTTCACCAACTTCGCAGCACCCGAAAACTCCTTGGAGAAGCCGACATCCTGCGGGGAGACGGGCGAGGAAGAAAGCGTCAGGACGGAGTGAGCCAGAACTCTGCGAACATGTTGGGCAAGGGAGAGAGAGCGGAGAGACTGTGAGTGTGCACTCCCCTCCCGCACTCCCCCTCTCCCTTCGTTCTGCTTGTGACTTCATCAGGAGTTGTCATGGCAGCCGTTGTGAGGTCAAAATCCTCCTCACGTGTCCGATCCAGCCTTTTTCAGTGACCGCCGGGATCACAGGGCTGTTGTATGTTTTCCGTGCTGTCTGGCCGAGTTCCAGAAGCATTCTCTCCTGACGTTTCGCCCACATCTACGGCAGGCATCCTCAGAGGTTGTGATGCATGGAGAAACTCAGCAAGGAAGGTTTATATATCTTTGGAAGTCTGTTTGAGGCCAGTGTGGAATTCCAGACAGGAATCAATCAGGGGGCAGCTAACGACTCTGAACAAAGGATTCCCCCAGGCCAGGATGTGAGGCTGGGAAGGCCATTTAATGCTAACAAAGGTGATTAATTGGAAGGTTAAAACTTAGGGTTGTAATTGGAAGGTTAAAACTTAGGGGCCAGGCTTTCAAATAACAATTGGCAGCGTTAATTATTAATATGTACGCTGTTGAAGTAAGAACTCTTGTCTGTTGGAGGCCAGTGTGAATGTTGCAATTAATTAATTAAGTAATTAATTAATTACAATATTTATATCCCGCTCTTCTCACCCGACAGGGGACTCAGGGCAGCTTACAAAAAACACACGTATAAAAATTATACAGTGCAATATAATAAATCTATATATATAAAAGAGTGATGGCATCACGGCAGCGGACAAAACAACAAAAGTAAACACCCCACAACCTCGAAAATTGACAGCACAACCCCTCATCCACGCCTCTAGGTTGATACAACAAAAAGAAAAATAAAGTCCTAATTAGAGGGAGATGAATAATTGTTTTTATCCAATTGCTGCCAGTTAGATGGCTAAGCTCTGTTCACTTGGTCTCCTAGCAACCCACTCAGCCCAGGGGACCCTTTACCTTAACTACCACCAATTCCTCAATACCACCATATTGTGGCCAGGCACAGCTAGTCAGTTAAAAAAAATGTTATTAACTTACATCAGTATTCATAAAACACATTATAAAATACAGATAGGCGTGTTCAGTTCAAAAGACTGGGTCTGTCGATTGAGTTCCAGCGTACATAATAATAATTAACGCTGCCAATTGTTATTCGAAAGCCTGGCCCCTAAGTTTTAACCTTCCAATTAAAACCCTAAGTTTTAACCTTCCAATTAATCACCTTTGTAAGCTGGGGTGGCGGTCATCATTAGCATTAAAGGGCCTTCCCAGCCTCACATCCTGGCCTGGGGGAATCCTTTGTTCAGAGTCGTTAGCTGCCCCCTGATCGATCCCTGTCTGGAATTCCACACTGGCCTCCAACAGACTTCCACAGGTATATAAACCTTCCTTGCTTAGTTTCTCCATATACCTCACAACCTCTGAGGATGCCTGCCATAGATGTGGGCAAAACGTCAGGAGAGAATGCTTCCTGAACATGGCCAGACAGCCCGGAAAACACACAACAACCCTGTGATCCCGGCCATGAAAGCCTTCGACAACACAGTTCAGACACTGGCTATTTAAGGATTTAAGAAACCCAACACTCCCCCATGTTTTGGACTACAACTCCCATAACCTATAACCAACATGGTCCACACCAGGGGTCCCCAAACTAAGGCCCGGGGGCCGGATGCGGCCCTCCGAGGTCATTTACTTGGCCCCCGCCCTCATTTTTATAATATCATATATTGTATATACATATAATATTGATAATAATATTATAATGTAATACAATATAACACTAATAATAATACCATATAATAATATTAATTATATATTCTATATTACATATAATATTACTAATAATATTACAGTATAGTGGTATAGTTCAATATAGTAATATATAACGCTAATATTGTGCTATGCTAATAATATAATATATTGTATGTACATATAATTTGTAAGCCACTCTGAGTCCCCTTTGGGGTGAGAAGGGTGTGATACAAATGTATTAAATAAATGCAGTAAATAATAAATAAATAAATAAATAAATAAATTTTAGACTTAGGCTCGCCCAAAGTCTGAAATGACTTGAAGGCACACAACAACAACAACAACAACAACAACAACAACAACAACTCTAATTAACTTGACTATCTCATTGGCCAGAAGCAGGACCACACTTCCCATTGAAATCCTGATAAATGTATGTTGGTTAAAATTGTTTTTATTTTTAAATTTTGTATTGTTCTTTCATTGTTGTTGTTCTTGTTGTTGTTGTTGTTTTTGCACTACAAATAAGACATGTGCAGTGTGCATCGGAATTTGTTTGTATTTTTTTTCAAATGATAATCCGGCCCCTCAACAGTCTGAAGGATTGTGGACCGGCCCTCGGCTTAAAAAGTTTGAGGACCCCTGGTCCACACCATAGATTTAATGCAGGGAATCCTTGTTTGGACAGCTTGAATTGCACTGGATAGTCTTGCAGCCTAAAAGCCTGGCCGCTTTCTACGTACAGGCATGAAGTTGTTGTTTTTTTATAGTCACTCCTTGATTCGTTTTATGGCCAAATTTGGTGTGATTTGGCCCAGTGGTTTAGTTTTTAATTCGGTCTTAATTATGCATGTTACATTTTTATATAGATAGATATACACACACCCCACTTGCCTCACGAGCAGCAAAACCTCTGAAGATGCCATGAGCCACAGATGCAGGCGAAACGTCAGGAGAGAATGCTACTGGAACATAACCAGTGATTCCAGCCATGAAAGCCTTCGACAACTGTAGCATTCTCTCTTGACATTTTGCCTGCATCTATGGCTAATGGCATCTTCAGAGGTTTTGCTGCTAGTGCGGCAAGTGGAGTGTGTGTATATATAATGGACTATCATATATATATATATAAATAGTCCATTATATATATATATATATACACACACACTCATATATATATATATATATATATATAAGTCCATTATATATACACACTCATATATATATAGGATAGTCCAATATATACACACACTCATATATATATATATATATATATATATATATATAGGATATTCCATTATATATAAACACTCATATATATATATGATAGTCCATTATACACACACACATATATATGTATATATATATATATAGGATAGTCCATTATATATACACACTCATATATATATATATATATGATAGTCCATTATATATATACATACACACTCATATGTATGTGTGTATATATATATATATATATATATATGATAGTCCATTATATATACATACTCATATATATATATAGGATAGTCCATTATATATACACACACATATATATAGGATAGTCCATTATATATACACACACATATATATAGGATAGTCCATTATATATACACACTCATATATATATATATATATATATATATATATATATAGGATATTCCATCATATATACACACACATATATATAGGATAGTCCATTATATATACACACCCATATATATATATATGATAGTCCATTATACACACACACACACACACACACACACATAGGATAGTCCATTATATATACACACTCATTATGTATGTATATATATATATATATATATATATATATATATATATAAAATAGTCCATTATATATATATATGCATATCCCACTTGCCTCACTATATGTATGTATGTATAATAATAATAATAATAATAATAATAATAATAATAATAAGTTTATTTGTATCCCGCCTCCATCTCCCCCGAAGGGGACTCGGGGCGGCTTACAGCAAAATCAAAATACAAACAATGATAAAATATAAAACATCAGGACAAAAACAAAACCAATAAAAAATAATATACACAATAAGTTAAAAAACACACACACATATATATATACACACACACACATACACACACATACACATACCGTGTTTCCCCGAAAATAAGACAGTGTCTTATATTAATTTTTGCTCCCAAAGATGCCCTAGGTCTTATTTTCAGGGGGTGTCTTATTTTTCCATGAAGAAGAATTCACATTTATTGTTGAACAAAAAAAATAATACTGTACAGTAGTTGTCATCACAAACCAGCATAACCAGACAAACTGTGAATCCTATCAAGAATTTCTTGTTACAGTAGAGTCTCACTTATCCAACACTCGCTTATCCAACATTCTGGATTATCCAATGCATTTTTGGAGTCAATGTTTTCAATAATCGTGATATTTTGGTGCTAAATTCGTAAATACAGTAATTACTACATAGCATTACTGTGTATTGAATTCCTTTTTCTGTCAAATTTGTTGTATAACATGATGTTTTGGTGCTTAATTGGTAAAATCATAACCTAATTTAATGTTTAATAGGTGTTTCCTTAATCCCTCCTTATTATCCAACATATTCGCTTATCCAACGTTCTGCTGGCCCGTTTATGTTGGATAAGTGAGACTCTACTGTACTACCATTATTTCCATGTACAACAATCTATGGTACGTACATTTACCGATCCTGCATTCTTTGGTGTTCTGTTTGGCAGGCATGCTTCCAAACAAAACCTTTGCTAGGTCTTACTTTCTGGGGAGGCCTTATATTTAGCAATTCAACAAAATTTCTACTAGTCTTATTTTCTGGGGATGTCTTATTTTAGGGGAAACAGGGTAGTACATAATTCTGGTAGCCTGAGTTGCCCTCGACAGTCTACAATTGCCACGATTCCGTCGCTTGGGCTGCCAGAGAGGAGAACCACACAGCCCAGAGCCCACCCAGCCCGGCCAGGCACCACTCACGAAGCCCTCCAGACAGATGGCCACCCTTAGCCCTGCTTGGGACCCTCTTCCCAAGGAAGTTTGGGCTCGCCTGGGTGCCTGGGTGCTGCCTCTGGAGCAGCAGGAGGCGAGGCATCCCTTGGCTGGCTTGCCTACCCGCCAAACCCGACCCCCGTGGCTGGGCTCACCTTCTTCTCCAAGAGGGGCGCTGTCTTTCCGGAGGGGAAACTGAGGCTGGGCGCTGCTGCCTCTGCTTCTGCTCCTGCTGCTCTTCCAGCTGAATCTGGGACCTGCTCCACAGCGGCCTCTCCTGGAGAGAAGCAGTAGCGCAGCCCTGACCGGTGGGAAAAAAAGGAAGGAGGGATTATCATAGAATCATAGAATCATAGAATAGTAGAGTTGGAAGAGACCTCATGGGCCATCCAGTCCAACCCCCTGCTAAGAAGCAGGAAATCGCATTCAAAGCACCCCCGACAGATGGCCATCCAGCCTCTGCTTCAAAGCCTCCAAAGAAGGAGCCTCCACCACGGCCCGGGGCAGAGAGTTCCACTGCTGAACAGCCCTTCTCACAGTGAGGAAGTTCTTCCTGATGTTCAGGTGGAATCTCCTTTCCTGTAGTTTGAAGCCCTTGTTCCCTTGCGTCCTAGTCTGCAGGGCAGAAGAAAACAAGCTCCCTCTGCTCCCTCCTCCCTAGGACTTCCCTTCACGTATTTGTACATGGCTCTCATCATGTCTCCTCTCAGCCTTCTCTTCTGCAGGCTAAACATGCCCAGCTCTTTAAGCCGCTCCTCATAGGGCTTGTTCTCCAGACCCTTCATCATTTTAGTCGCCCTCCTCTGGACGCTTTCCAGCTTGTCAACATCTCCCTTCAACTGTGGTGCCCAAAATTGGACACAGTGTGATTCCAGGTGTGGTCTGACCAAGGCAGAATAGAATAAGGGGGAGCAGGACTTCCCTGGATCTAGACGCTATTCCCCTATTGATGCAGGACAGAATCCCACTGGCTTTTTTAGCAGCCGCATCACATTGTTGGCTCATGTTTAACTTGTTCCCCACGAGGACTCCAAGGTCTTTTTCGCACACACTGCTGTCAAGCCAGGCATCGTCCCCCATTCTGTATCTTTGATTTCCATTGTGGAATATCTTGCATTTGTCCCTGTTGAACTTCATTTTGTGAGTTTCGGCCCATCTCTCGAGTCTGTCAAGATCGTTTTGGATTCTGCTCCTGTCTTCTGGAGTGTTAGCTATCCCTCCCAGTTTTGTGTCGTCTGCAAACTTGATGATCGTGCCTTCTAACCCTTCGTCTAAGTCGTTAATAAAGATGTTGAACAGAACCGGGCCCAGGACGGAGCCCTGCTTGTGGCACTCCACTTGTCACTTCTTTCCATGATGAAGACGACGCATTGGTGAGCACCCTTTGGGTTCGTTCGCTTAGCCAATTACAGATCCACCTAACCGTAGTTTTGTCTAGCCCACATTTTACTAGTTTCCTTGCCAGAAGGTCGTGGGGGACTTTGTCGAAGGCCTTACTGAAATCTAGATACGCTCCATCCACGGCATTCCCTGTATCGACCCAACTCGTAACTCTATCGAAAAAAAAGATCAGATGAGTCTGGCATGACTTGTTTTTGGTAAATCCGTGCTGACTATGTTATGTGTTATGACCAGGGTTGAATGAAAAGTAATACCTCCATCTTCGTTACTTGGGTTCTGCATTGTTTATGTAAGCCAGGGGTCCTCAAACTTTTAAAGCAGAGGGCCGATCCACAATCCTTCAGGCTGTGGAGGGGCCAAATTATCATTTGGAAAAAAAACAACAACAAATTCTTACGCACACTGCACATGTCTTATTTGTAGTGCAAAAGAACAACAACAATGAAAGAACAATATAATATTTAAAAATGAAAACAATTGTAACCAACCTATCAGAAGTGTGGGCCTGCTTCTGGCCAATGAGATAGTCCAGTTAATTAGGATTGTTGTTGTGTGCCTTCAAGTCATTTCAGACTGTGGTGGAGCCTAAGTCTAAAATTATTTATTTATTCATTTACTACATTTATTTATTACATTTATATCCTGCCCTTCTCACCCCGAAGGGGACTCAGAGCAACTGTATATACATACAATATATTATATTATTAGCATGGCACAATATTAGCATTATATATTACTATATTGAACTATACCACTATGCTGTAATATTATATCTATATATATAAAAGAGTGATGGCATCAGGGCAGCGGACAAAACAACAAAACTACAGGCCCCCCAAACTCGAAATTTGACAACACAACCCATCATCCATGCCTCTAGGTTGATACAACAAAAGGAAAAGAAAAATAAAGTCCTAATTACAGGGAGAGGAATAATTGTTTTTATCCAATTGCTGCCAGTTAGAAGGCTAAGCTCCGCCCACTTGGTCTCCTAGCAACCCACTCAGCCCAGGGGACAGGCAGAGCTAGGCCTCACTTAGGCCTCTTCCACAGATTATCTTATTTTAACTGGATTATATGGCAGTGTAGACTCAAAGCCCTTCCACACAGCTATATAATCCATTTATAATCATATATTATCTGCTTTGAACTGGATTATCTTGACTCCACACTGCCATATAATCCACTTCAGTGTGCATTTTATACAGCTAGTAATAATAATAATAATAATAATAATAATAATAATAATAATTATTATTATTATTAAAAAAAAACTTTATTTCTACCCCGCCACCATCTCCCCGTGGGGACTCGAGGAGGCTGACATGGGGCAGAGGCCCAAACAACACAAGGACAAAATATAAGCAACATAATACAATCACAATATAAAACAGATAAAACAGTAATGCAATATATCAATTAAAACAACAATACAGGATAAAAAATTACATTAAAAACACATAAAAGGAAAGACCGTAATAAATACAGGATAGATTATTAAAAACCCTCTGGGGCTGATTAATTAATGACTGTATTTCCGAAGGCCTGCTGAAACATCCAAGTCTTCAGTTGTTTCCTGAAGGAAGATAGAGAGATACCGTATTGTTTTTGTTTTTCCCAGTTTTTCCCCTGACATGAAGTCCATTATAAATGGTTATATAGCTGTGTGGAAGAGCCTTGAGTCTACACTGCCATCTAATCCAGTTAAAATAAGATAATCTGTGGAAGAGGCCTAAGTGAGGCCTAACTCTGCCTGTCCCCTGGGCTGAGTGGGTTGCTAGGAGACCAAGTGGGTGGAGCTTAGCCTTCTAACTGGCAGCAATTGGATAAAAACAATTATTCCTCTCCCTCTAATTAGGACTTTATTTTTCTTTTCTTTTTGTTGTATGAACGTAGAGGCATGGATGAGGGGTTGTGCTGCCAAGTTTAGTGTTTCTGGGATGTGTAGTTTTGTTGTTTTGTCCTAGGCCGAAATTTCATTACCCATTTATATATATAGCAGTGGTGAAAAGGTATTTCAGGGCTAGAGTGCAGTGGTTTGAATGGATTTTTCCAGGCACCTTGGAAAAATCCATTCAAACTCATTTTATTTATTCAAACTCAACTTATTAAGTGCCCTTATAATGAAGGAGACTATAGTATCTAGATCAGGGGTCCCCAAACTAAGGCCCGGGGGCCGGATGCGGCCCTCCAAGGTCATTTACCTGGCCCCTGCCATCATTTATAATATAATATTTTTATATCAGTTTTAATAATATAATATATTGTATATACATATGATATTGATAATATTATCATTTTATACAATATAATATTAATAATAATACCATATAATAATATTAATTCTATGTTATATATTACACTAGCTGTGCCCGGCCACGTGTTGCTGTGGCATTGTCTGGTGGTGTTGGTGAGAAATTGTTGAGGTAGTGGTGGTAATGAATGTCTGTTGTATGGTTGTCTTTATGTTGAGTATGCATTCGGTTGTTTGTGTTCTGTGAAAGTGGTGAGGGTAGAGGGGGTCTATGTCCCTGCGTAGTATTGTATATTATTTATATGTTGTCCATGTGTTGTGAATGCTCGGATTGTGTCCTGCTGCATAGTAGAAAGGGTTGGGCTGGATGGCCCTTAGGGATCTCTCCAAACTCTTGGATTCTATGCCTCTATTATTATTATTATTATCATCATCATCTTCATCATCATCATTATTATGTAGAAGCTGGATGGCCATCTGTCAGGAGTGCTTGGATTGTGTCCTCCTGCATGGTAGAAGGAAGTTGATCTGGATGATCCTTAGGGGTCACTCCAAACCTTAGGATTGTATGATGATATTATTATTATTATTATTATTAGTAGTAGTAGTAGTAGTAGTAGTATTAGTATTGAGAGGCTGGGTGGCCATCTGTTGGGAGTGCTTGGCTTGTGTCCTGCATGGCAGAATTGGGTTGGGCTGGATGGCCTTTAGGGGTGTCTCCTAATTGTCTGATGCTATGATTCGATGTGTATTATTATTGTGCAGATATTGGATAGCCATCTGTCAGGAGTGATTGGATTGTGTCCTCCTGCATGATATAAGGAAGTTGAACTGGATGACCCTTAGGGGTATCTGCTAACCTTAGGGCGGAGCTTAGACTTCTAACTGGCAGCAATTGGATAAAAACAATTATTCCTCTCCCTCTAATTAGGACTTTATTTTTCTTTTCTTTTGGTTGTATCAACCTAGAGCCGTGGATGATGGGTTGTGTTGTCAAATTTGGAGGTTGGGGGGCCTGTAGTTTTGTTGTTTTGTCCGCTGCCCTGATGCCATCACTCTTTTATATATATAGATATAATATTACAGTATAGTGGTATAGTTCAATATAGTAATATATAATGCTAATATTGTGCCATGCTAATAATATAATATATTGTATGTACATACAAGTGCTCTGAATTCCCTTCGGGGTGAGAAGAGTGGGATATAAATGTAGTAAATGAATAAATAAATAATTTTGGACTTAGGCTTAGCCAAAGTCTGAAATGACTTGAAGACACACAACAACAACAATAATCCTAATTAACCTGACTATCTCATTGGTCAGAAGGAGGCCCACACTTCCTATTGAAATCCTGATAGGTTTATGTTGGTTAAAATTATTTTCATTTTTAAAGATTGTATTGGTCTTTCATTGTTATTGTTGTTTTGCACTACAAATAAGATATGTGCAGTGCGCGTAGGAGTTTGTTTGTATTTTTTTTTTTCAAATGATAATTTTGCCCCTCAATAGTTTGAAGGATTGTGGACCGGCCTTCTGCTTAAAAAGTTTGAGGACCCCTGATCTACACTATAGAATTGATGCAGTTTGACGCTGCTTTAACTGTCAAGGCTGAAGACTCTGAAACCCTTTGAATTGTAGTTTGGTGGGATGCCAGCATTTTTTTAGGCAGGGGAAGCTAAAATCTTCCTCTGGGAATTGTAGTTTTACAGGATCTTGAGTTTCTGCTACCAAAGGGTGCCGGGGCCTTGTCAAACTACAACTCCCAGAGCATTGTCCACTTGCACACATTCCTACTTCAATTGCAAATCCACATGGAAAGATGAAGAAGGGCAACTGCAAAACTAAGGCCATCCGGATGCATGAAATACTTGCCACGATTTCACCCGCTGCACAGTTTCAGAGCCAGAAAAGAAATGTTATGGCAATGTACATACAGTAGAGACTCACTTATCCAACACTCGCTTATCCAACGTTCTGGATTATCCAACGCATTTTTGTAGTCAATGTTTTCAATACATCGTGATATTTTGGTGCTAAATTTGTAAATACAGTAATTACAACATAACATGACTGCGTATTGAACTACTTTTTCTGTCAATTTTTTTGTAGGACATGAAGTTTGGGTGCTTAATTTGTAAAATCATAACCTAATTTGATGTTTAATAGACTTTCCCTTAATCCCTCCTTATTATCCAAGATATTCACTTATCCAACGTTCTGCCGCCCCCGTTTATGTTGGATAAGTGAGACTCTACTGTATTTTTATTTCTATAAGGCTTGTGCCCCCTTGTGGTGAGCCGAACCTTTGCAAACCACGCTTCTGAGAAAAGAATGACAGTGTGTTGTCGAAGGCTTTCATGGCCAGGATCACAGGGTTGTTGTATGTCTTTCGGGCTGTGTGGCCATGTTCCAGAAGCATTCTCTCCTGACGTTTCGCCCACATCTATGGCAGGCATCCTCAGAGGTTGTGAGGTATATATGGCCATGTTCCAGAAGTATTCTCTCCTGACGTTTCGCCCACATCTATGGCAGGCATCCTCAGAGGATGCCTGCCATAGATGTGGGCGAAACGTCAGGAGAGAATGCTTCTGGAACATGGCCACACAGCCCGAAAGACATACAACAACAAACCAAAGAATGACAGCTTTTGTTGTTATTTTTTAAAGTCATTTTTTAAATTGTACAAAAGGCCTAAGGTTGTGGGTGAACTACAATTCCCATCATGCCAGGCAAAACCCCAGAAACTCTGTCAGTACTTAAAATGTGTTATGTTGGGCACGTTTGCTCTGGATGCCTCATGGGTG
The DNA here is from genome assembly GCF_035594765.1 of Anolis carolinensis. Classification (NCBI taxonomy): domain Eukaryota; kingdom Metazoa; phylum Chordata; class Lepidosauria; order Squamata; family Anolidae; genus Anolis; species Anolis carolinensis. Next base: position 16,764,359 of record NW_026943824.1, on the reverse strand, counting down.
GGGTTCAGTGTGCTCTATGGCTGTAGGGTGAACTACAACTCCCATTCTGGTGAGTTAGTCTGGTCAAACCCCTCCAGTAGGTTGAGTTGGTCATGGGGGTTCTGTGTACCAAGTTACTTCAAGGTCCATCGTTGGTGGGGTTCAGTTGTAGGTACTGGGATGTATAGTTTACCTGCCCTTAGATTGCCACATAGTTGTGCCTCTGTTTGTAGTCTGTCTGTGCGATATTCTTACAGCAGCTGAGGATATGATCAATGGTTCCGTCGGTTTCCTTGCACAGTCTGCATTTTGGGTCATCAGCTGATTTTTCGATCTTGGCCTGAATTGCCTTTGTCCTGATGTCTTGCTCCTGGGCTGCAAGGATCAGGCCTTCTGTCTCCTTCTTCAGGGTCCCATTCGTGAGCCAGAGCCAGGTCTTCTCCTTGTCAGCTTTTCCTTCAATTTTGTCAAGGAACTTTCCATGCAATGTTTTGTTGTGCCAGTTGTCAGCTCTAGTTTGTAGTGCGGTTTTCTTGTACTGATATTTTGTCTGCTGTGCTTTGAGGAGTTTCTGATTTTTGACTTCACTTTGCTTTACATCTTCTGCCAGGGCATGTTCTTCTTCTTTGACTGCTTGTTTGACTTGTAAGAGTCCTCTGCCCCCTGATCTTCTAGGCAGATATTATTATTATTATTATTATTATTATTATTATTATTATTATTATTATTATTATTCCACTGATCTGATTATGCGGCCAAGCCAAATACTGGGTTGGGGGTGCATGGGGGTCCAGGGAGAGAGGCCTTATCAGCTTTTCTTTCAATTTTGTCAAGGAACTTTCCATGCAATGTTTTGTTGTGCCAGCCGTCAGCTCTAGTTTGTAGTGCGGTTTTCTTGTACTGGTTTTTTGTCTGCTGTGCTGTGATGAGTTTCTGATTTTTGACTTCAATCAAAGCAGGTTCTTCCCTTTGCTTTACATATTCCACCAGGGCATGTTCTTCTTCTTTGACTGCTTGTTTGACTTGTAAGAGTCCTCTGCTCCCTGATCTTCTAGGCAGATATTATTATTATTATTATTATTATTATTATTATTATTATTATTATTATTATTATTCCACTGATCTGATTATGCGGCCAAGCCAAACACTGGGTCGGGGATGCATGGGGGTCTGGGGACAGAGGCCGTTTCTAGTTCCTCGGGTCCTCTGTCCTTGGTAAAACCATAAATCCTTGAGTTCGACTTATGTATATCTTTTATTAGGAGAGGTCTGGGGTCTTTGGTAACATGAGGGTGCTTTGCATTTGCTGTTTCTTTGGCACATGTATGTAAGTATGTACGTCAAAACAGGCAAGTAATTGTGTTTGCTCAGAGTCGACAGTGTTGTGCAGAACCTTCGAAAGGCCAGTGTTGATCCTCAACTGTGTCCATAGGAACGGAAGGTCTGGATCGGTTCTAGATTGTGAGCTGATTCTGGCTCAATGAGAGACGGTTGGGAGAGATTCCATATCACGGGTGGAAAGATGGAGTCGGATGACTGTTCTTTCTTCCTCCTGTGGGATGCAGACTCTTGCTGGTTTATTTTTTGGTGGCACGTTCTTCTGGTCTTCGCCTTTGTCATCTATGTCAGGAAACGTAGTGCGGCCACCAAGACTTCAGTAGAATCTCCTTTGGTAGAGCAGGAAGATGAAGACGAGCTGAGTTCTTTAACATCTTTGGAGAACCAGGAGCTCTCGACTATAAAGCCTCCTGTGACACAAATCATCGGAGGGATCATCAACCATATCAGAGGCAGCACTCGCCTGGAGGTATGGTTCTTGGAGTGTCCGCTCACCTTGGTGACCAACTTCATCGAGGTCACAAGGCCAGAGTTGAAGGCCCAAACTATCTCTTTTCTCTTCTCAGGCAAGTGACACGAATCATCGGAGGGATCATCGGCCACAGCAGAGGCAGCACTCGCCTGGAGATATGGTTCCTGGAGTGTCTGCTCACCTTGGTGACCAACTTCATCGAGGTCACAAGGCCTGAGTTGAAGGCCCAAACCTTCTCTTTTCTCTCCGCAGGCAAGTGACACGAATCATCAGAGGGATCATCGGCCACATCAAGAGACAGCACTCGCTTGGAGGTATGGTTCCTGGAGTGTCCACTCGCCTTGGTGACCAACTTCATCGAGGTCACAAGGCCAGAGTTGAAGGCCCAAACTATCTCTTTTCTCTTCTCAGGCAAGTGACATGAATCATCGGAGGGATCATCGGCCACATCAGAGGCAGCACTCGCCTGGAGGTATGGTTCCTGGAGTGTCCGCTCGCCTTGGTGACCAACTTCATCGAGGTCACAAGGCCAGAGTTGAAGGCCCAAACTTTCTCTTTTCTCTTCTCAGGCAAGTGACACGAATCATCGGAGGGATCATCAGCCACATCAGAGACAGCACTCTTGGTTGAAAAACAATGTTTCGTTACAGCACGAAACAGTAACTGAGTTTATTTAATGAGCTCTTGCAATGAAAGCGTGTTGGTTACATTTATATATTGCTTCCTTGTTTGAATAACAAGGTTTCGTTACAGCACGAAACAGTAACTGAGTTTATTTAACAAGATCTTGCAATGAAAGTGTGTTGTTTACATTTGTATATTGCTTCCTTGTTTGAATAACAAGGTTTCGTTACAGCACGAAACAGAAACTGAGTTTTATTTAACGAGATCTTGCAACGAAAGCGTGTTGGTTACATTTATATATTGCTTCCTTGGTTGAATAACAAGGTTTCGTTACAGCACGAAACAGTAACTGAGTTTATTTAACGAGATCTTGCAACGAAAGCGTGTTGGTTACATTTGTATATTGCTTTCTTGTTTGAATAACAAGGTTTCGTTACAGCACGAAACAGTAACTGAGTTTATTTAACGAGATCTTGCAACGAAAGCGTGTTGGTTACATTTATATATTGCTTCCTTGGTTGAATAACAAGGTTTCGTTACAGCACGAAACAGTAACTGAGTTTATTTAACGAGATCTTGCAACGAAAGCGTGTTGGTTACATTTGTATATTGCTTTCTTGGTTGAATAACAAGGTTTCGTTACAGCACGAAACAGTAACTGAGTTTATTTAACGAGATCTTGCAACGAAAGCGTGTTGGTTACATTTATATATTGCTTTCTTGGTTGAATAACAAGGTTTCGTTACAGCACGAAACAGTAACTGAGTTTATTTAACGAGATCTTGCAACGAAAGCGTGTTGGTTACATTTATATATTGCTTTCTTGGTTGAATAACAAGGTTTCGTTACAGCACGAAACAGTAACTGAGTTTATTTAACGAGATCTTGCAACGAAAGCGTGTTGGTTACATTTGTATATTGCTTTCTTGGTTGAATAACAAGGTTTCGTTACAGCACGAAACAGTAACTGAGTTTATTTAACGAGATCTTGCAACGAAAGCGTGTTGGTTACATTTATATATTGCTTTCTTGGTTGAATAACAAGGTTTCGTTACAGCACGAAACAGTAACTGAGTTTATTTAACGAGATCTTGCAACGAAAGCGTGTTGGTTACATTTGTATATTGCTTTCTTGGTTGAATAACAAGGTTTCGTTACAGCATGAAACAGTAACTGAGTTTATTTAACAAGATCTTGCAATGAAAGTGTGTTGTTTACATTTGTATATTGCTTCCTTGTTTGAATAACAAGGTTTCGTTACAGCATGAAACAGTAACTGAGTTTATTTAACAAGATCTTGCAATGAAAGTGTGTTGTTTACATTTGTATATTGCTTCCTTGTTTGAATAACAAGGTTTCGTTACAGCACGAAACAGTAACTGAGTTTATTTAACGAGATCTTGCAACGAAAGCGTGTTGGTTACATTTGTATATTGCTTTCTTGGTTGAATAACAAGGTTTCGTTAGAGCTTTTCTTCATACAAATTTTTATACACAGAAAGATTCACTTGTTTACTATGCAGGAGCAGATTCTCAACTATTCTCAACTTATACTACTTTTTGTTAACACACTCCTGACTTATATTCACTGACAACTAACTTTCATGACCTAGCAGTTAACTTTCCCAGTCCTAACTGATTTTTGGAATAGTTGAGTTTTTTTCCAACTGCCATTCTTGGTTATCTCCCTGTTCAAATTCTGACACCCGCTCATTTACATATGACCAATCAAGTCGCCCCTATGTAAATTAGCTCCTCCCCTGGTGCTACCGTCTAAGAATTAATTTATTTATTTTTATTTATAATGGTTATTATGTTTAAAATGGTTGTTTGCACACCAGCCCTGTAAGGTAGGTCATGTTTCAACATGTTTAGAATAAAAGCAAAAAGAAAAATACTCGGTGAAGTACAGTACTTATTTTTGTAAAAAATTAATTTATTCAGTGCTGCTTTAAACCGTTTTCTATATTTTACAGTAACGGTTAACCATTTTGTTTTATCAAGTAGTCAGTCCTAAGTGAAGTATCTCCTTTGTTTTTAATGAAGTCAGTTCTTTCAAAATGCTTAATCATTATTTGACCATTTTTATGAGTCTGTTGACCAAATTGGTCAATTGACTAAATAGCTTCTGATCAGCTAAAAGCTCCACCCGAGAGTACACAGAAAACACTATTAGGATTTTGGATGAATGGATTTTAACTTGGATATGTTTTAAATTTTGTACAATGTGTTTTTATTCTGTAATGTTACGTTGTTTTTATATGAACTGTTGTTTAGTGTATTGGTTGCAGACATTGAATTTTTGCCTATTTATTGTAAGCCTATACAAAGTCCCAGAATACTTGTAAAGTATCTATACAAACATACGATAGTCTATGTACAAAGAAAATGTGTCCAAACTATACTAATATTATAATACATTGTATATACAGTAGAGTCTCACTTATCCAACACTCGCTTATCCAACGTTCTGGATTATCCAACGCATTTTTGTAGTCAATATTTTCAATATATTGTGATATTTTGGTGCTAAATTCGTAAATAAAGTAATTACTACATAGCATTACTGCGTATTGAACTACTTTTTCTGTCAAATTTGTTGTCTAACATGATGTTTTGGTGCTTCATTTGTAAAATCCTAAACTAATTTGATGTTTAATAGGCTTTTCCTTAGTGCCTCCTTATTATCCAACATATTCGCTTATCCAACGTTCTGCCCGCCCGTTTATGTTGGATAAGTGAGACTCTACTGTACATGTAATATTAATAATAATATTATGATGTAATACAATGTAATAATAATTATAATTCACTATTATAATTGTATATTTATATTACATGCAATATTACTAATAATATTGCGATATAGTTGTATAATATAATATATTGTATGTATATATACTTGTAAACCGCCCTGAGTCCCCTTCGGGGTGAGAAGTTGGGATATAAATGTCACAAATAAATAAATAAATGACATATATTGTTACAGTTCCCCGTACAAAGCTCAATTTGGCCGTACCCGACAAAATGAAAAGGAGCAACAGCTCTAACACAAAAGTTATTCAAGTCTGGTATTGGTTCCAATGTATATAGGCTTCAGGGATACATAGTCAATGAAAATATCTTCCAAACAGATGGTTGGTCGTGTTGCTGTATACTGGAATGAAGAAAATAATGATGGAGCACCGCTCTCAAAAAAGTCTTCAAAAGTAAAGTCCAAATAAAGTCCCAAGTCTACAGGGGTCCCTGGGTATTTTTGACCCTGTTTCAGGGAGAAAATCCCCTTCTTCAGGAGTTGTTAAACTCAGCAACAATGAATTTCTATCTAAAACAAAACATAGAGTAACAAGTATTTTACTAGCAGTATTAACAGAAGTAAAGGTAACCCATATTACAGTATTATACTTACACTAGCTGTGCCCGGCCACGCGTTGCTGTGGCAAAGTGGTGGTGGTGTTGGTTAAAAATTGTTGTGTAATTTTTATTTGACGTTATTTGCAATTTTTTATTAATTTTATTGTAAGTTATATTTTTATTTATTATATTTTATTATTTTCTTGTATTATTTTGAGTTATTTTCTGTTATTATAGTATTTTATTGTATTACTTTTTAGTGTTTTTTATTATTTTTTTATTGGGTTGCTAGGAGACCAAGTTGGAGGAGCTTAGCCTTCTAACTGGCAGCAATTGGATAAAAGCAATTATTCCTCTCTCTCTAATTAGGACTTTATTTTTCTTTTCTTTTTGTTGTATCAACCTAGAGGCGTGGATGATAGGTTGTGTTGTCAAATTTCGAGGTTGGGGGGCCTGTAGTTTTGTTGTTTTGTGGGTTGCCGTGATGCCATCACTCTTTTATATATATAGATAGTGCCTAATGCCTTCACTGAGTGACTCTGCTTGTGGTGATTTCAACTGCGAGTGATTCTGGAGGTTCATTCAAAGGTTTTTAAAGAGTACTTGGTAATTTAAAGGAAACAGCTAAAATTAAGTGATTCATTAAGTCCCTGAGGGGAAAAGGTTTTAAACTTAAAGATCCAGTACATTTCCCTTTGGGATAATAGTTTTTCCAAGTCCATGTAAGGTTTTTGAGAGATGCATTCCAGAGCACAAAATTTAAATGAGGTTGATGAATGCTTGTATTGGGTGAAGTGTGAATATAAAAGAGATTCTGTAGATAAATTTTTGATTCTGGATTTATGTTCAGAGATTCTGATTCTCAAGGGTCTGGTTGTCTTACCGATATACCAGAGATCACAGTCACATGTCAAGAGGTAGATTACATTGCTGCTATTACAAGTGGAAAAATGTTTTAGTGTGGTGCCCACTTTGTTCCTATAATTTTATATCTCCTTGGTCTTCCAAGATTGAGGACTTATTGAGGACAATCTCAAGATTGTTGATTTATTGTTGTAAATTTGTGTTTTTGTTTTGATTTTATATTGTGATGTTGGGCAAGGCCCCATGTGAGCCTCCCCGAGTCCCTTCGGGGAGATGGGGCGGGGTACAAGAATAAATTATTATTATTATTACTATTATTATTATTATTATTATTATTATTATTATTATTATTATTGAGGACAACACTTACAGTGACCACAAGGATAATGGCCTCTCAGGGTGCTCTTCGGTGTACTAATGGGAGTGATTAAATCTGTATGGATTAAATATTCTCTAATATTTTTAGTACGCCTGTTTCCAAAAATAGGTAATTTATCACAACCTGAAATATCTTGAAGAAGCGAAGAATTATTGGAAGGAAATCCACCAAAAAATCCAAAAGATGTTGCAAATTAAAATAAATCTGGACCCAAAATACTTTCTTCTGGGGATGCTTAACATTGAAAAAGAAAAAAAAAATAAAGAAATTCTTTTTAACTATCTTACTACGGCAGCAAGAATGACATATGCCAAATACTGGAAAAAGAAAGAAACCCCTGAGTTAAATTGTTGGTTAAATAAGGTGTTGGAAATAATGAATATGGATAATAATAATATTAATAATAATAACTTTATTCTTATACCCCGCCCCATCACCCCGGAGGGACTCGGAGCGGCTTACATGGGGCCATGCCCAGACAAAACAATATAAAAGCGAACAATGCAATAAAACAAAACAATCAACAATAAAACAACAATATTGATAAAAACCGTCATAAAAAGTCGGCATACAAAATAGATATTAAAAACATGAATTGAATATACGAATCTGGGCCAAAGTGCTAAATATGGATAAGCTGATTTATTTATTAAAAATAATTATGGCAGACTGAAAAAACAAACAAATTGGGATCTGATAAAAAATTATTTGAGAGAAGAGCAAATGAAGGTGTTAATTTAAACAGAAGTTTGGTTAAATACAGATTGAGAGTAAGAAGATGCTGACAGTAAAGAGAAAAGAAACAAGAAAAAGTAATCGAAACTTTTTAAAGTAACTGTGTAAGAGCCAGCAGAATCCAGAACGTTGGATAAGCGAGTGTTGGATAAGTGAGACTCTACTGTATATTCATTTATTTAGTAATTTTCTTCTTATTATTATTATTATTCTTATTCTTTTCCTCTCTTTATTTCTCTTCCTGTTTTACCTATTTCTTTCACCCCTCTTTCCTATAAACACATTTGTTCTCACACCTTCACTGTATAGGTTATCTGAAACTTTAATAAAATTTATATATGTAAAAAAGATTTTGGCTTCGCCTGCAATTGCACCCCAAGGACACAAGAGGGCAGGCTTGGAAAAGCTTCAGTTCTGTCCCTTAAGACTTCCCACAATGGATGCATCTACACTGCAGAATTAATGCTGATTGATCCCACTTGAACTGGCTAGAGAATCATGGAAGTTGTAGTTTTACGATGCATTTAGCCTTCTCTGCCGAAGAGTGCTGGGCCTCACCAAAGTATATCTGGGTTGTTGTACGTTTTCCGGGCTGTATGGCCAGGTTCCAGAAGCATTCTCTCCTGACATTTCGCCCACATCTATGGCAGGCATCCTCAGAGGCAAGGGAGGTTTATATATCTGTGGAATGATGTCCAGGGTGGGAGAAAGAACTCTTGTGTGAATGTTGCCATTGGCCTGCTTGAATTAGCATTGAATAGCCTTGCAGCTTCAAAGCCTGGATGCTTCCTGCCTGGGGGAATCCTTTGTCGGGAGGTGTTAGCTGGCCCCGATTGTTTCCCGTCTGGAATCCCCCCCCCCCCCCCCGTTTTCTTAAATTTATCTATTTATTAAACTTGTATACCGCTACTCCCATTTTGGCTCGGAGCGGTTTACAGAAATAGATTAAAACAATACACTTAGCTTTAAAATACAGTAGTCTCACTTATCCAACACTCGCTTATCCAACGTTCTGGATTATCCAACGCATTTTTGTAGTCAAAGTTTTCAATACATCGTGATATTTTGGTGCTTAATTCGTAAATACAGTAATTACTACATAGAATTACTGCATATTGAACTACTTTTTCTGTCCAATTTGTTGTATAACATGATGTTTTGGCGCTTAATTTGTAAAATCATAACCTAATTTGATGTTTAATAGGCTTTTCCTTAATGTCTCCTTATTATCCAACATATTCGCTTATCCAACATTCTGCCGGCCCGTTTATGTTGCATAAGTGAGACTCTACTGTAACAATAAAAACAATAAAAACAACAATAAAAATAGACATAGCCCCGAGTTTTTCACCCATTGAAAGCTTGTCGGAAGAGCAAGGTTTTGCAGGCTTTCCGAAAGGCAAGTAGGTCTCGGATAGTTCGAGTTTCAACTGGCAACACCCAGAAAACAGGAATTCCCGACAGGCTTTGAAGCTGAAAGGCTATTTGATGCTAATCAAGCAGACCAATTGCAACATCGCCATCGATGTGGGTGAAACGTCAGGAGATACTGCTACTGAAACATGGCCATACAGCCCGGAAAACTTACTGCAACCCATAGGAAATATAGTTTGTGCACAGGTAGGAAGGATGGATGGATAGATTGATAGAACAGATTGCATGGATGGATAGATTTGAAGTTTGTGTGGATAAATAGCAGCGTTGTACTGTATTAACTTATTGTATATTGTATGTTGTTTTGCATAAAGTTGTTATTATTATTATTATTATTATTACAGTATTTTAAAAAAGAATTCCTTAAAAATACAGACTTCAATGGGGCGCTCGGTGGCACAGTGTGTTAAACCGCTGAGCTGCTGAACTTGCGGACCAAAAGGTTGCAGGTTCGAATCCGGGGAGCGGAGTGAGCACCCACTGTTAGTCCCAGCTTCTGCCAACCTAGCAGTTTGAAAACATACAAATGTGAGTAGATCAATAGGTACTGCTCCTGCAGGAAGGTAACGGCGCTCCATGCAGTCATGCCTATGGCCACGTGACCTTGGAGGTGTCTAAGGACAACGCCGGCTCTTTGGCTTAGAAATGGAGATGAGCACCAACCCCCGGAGTTGGACATGACTGGACTTAACGTCAGGGCAAACCTTTACCTTTATATTGTACTAGCTGTGCCTGGCCACGCGTTGCTGTGGCTAGGACTTAATTTTTCTTTTCTTTTTGTTGTATGAACGTAGAGGCGTGGATAAGAGGTTGTGCTGTCAATTTTCGAGGTTGTGGGGCGTTTGTTTTAGTTGTTTTGTCCGGTGCCGTGATTCCATTACCCTTTTATATATATATATAGATGTTGTTTTGCACTGATTGAAAACCGCCGTGAGTCCCTTCCTGGAGATAGAGCAGTATACAAATAAATAATAATAATAATAATTATAATAATAATAATAATTATTATTATTATTATTATTATTATAGCATTTTAAAAAAAGAATTGCTTTAAAATACATACGTCAAATGTATTTCAAAATCATTTTAATACATATTGTTGCAAACGTGACCTATTTGGGGCCCAAAATTAAATCATGAAATTCTTAATTGTCTCCTGATCTGCAAATAAATGCCAGTTTGCATAAGAATTAATGCAGCAGAAGTTCCCGGCTCTAGAGCAGGTTGTTTTGTGGTTATCGCTGCGCCGAATAATTTGATGCAACAGCTCTTTCTTCTGTCAACAACCATATCCTTCTGACGTTTTCTGAGAAATAAATGCAACCTGGCTGCCTTCTAGGCTTGCTTTCACGGCCAGTGGAAAATAACTTGGTATTTTTCAAAGGACTTGATCCAATAACCTTCAGCTGCTTGCAAACCTCAGCTTTCTCTCTCCCCTTTCTATTGTTAATCCTAGCAAGGTCTTTTACACCATCTGTTGATACTTTATAATTCCATCCCTCCAAATCATGCAGCCTCTGTATTTATTATTATTATTTCCTCTGGATTTATTATTTATTTACTACATTTATATCCCACCCTTCTCACCCTGAAGGGGACTCAGGGCGGCTTACAAGTTATATGTACATACAATATATTGTATTATTAGCATAGCACAATATAAGCATTATAAATTATTATATTGTACTATACCACTATATTGCAATATTATTAGGAATATTACATGTAATATAAATATACAATTATAATAGTGTATTATATTGTGTGACATTATAATATTATCAATATTATATGTATATACAATATATTATGTTATTGGGATAGCACAATATAAGCACTATATATTACTATATTGTACTATACCACTATGCTGCAATATTGTTAGTAATATTGCATGTAATATAAATATACAATTATAATAGTGTATTATTATTATAATATTGTATTACATTATAATATTGTTAATATTATATGTACTGTATTATATTATATTATTAGGATAGCACAATATAAGCACTATATACTAATATATTGTACTATACGACTACAGTAGAGTTTCACTTATCCAACACTTGCTTATCCAACGTTCTGGATTATCCAACGGATTTTTGTAGTCAATGTTTTCAATATATCTTGATTTTTGGGTGCTAAATTCATAAATACATAAATTACTACGTAGCATTGCTGCATATTGAACTACTTTTTCTGTCAAATTTGTTGTATAACATGATGTTTTGGTGCTTAATTTGTAAAATCATAATCTAATTTGATGTTTCATAGGCTTCTCCTTAATTCCTCCTTATTATCCAACATATTCGCTTATCCAACGTTCTGCCTATGAAGAAAAGCCTATGAAACATCAAATTAGGTTATGATTTTACAAATTAAGCGCCAAAACATCATGTTATACAAGAAATTTGACAGAAAAAGTAGTTCAATATGCAGCAATGCTACGTAGTAATTTATGTATTTATGAATTTAGCACCAAAATATCACGATGTTTTGAAATCATTGACTACAAAAATGCGTTGGATAATCCAGAACGTTGGATAAGTGAGACTCTACTGTAGTAGCAACAATAATAGAGAAAAATAATAAATATAATAATAATAATAATAATAGAGTAAAATAAATGTAATAGTAGCAACAATAAAAGAGAAAAATAATAAATGTAATAATACTAATAATAATAGAGAAAAATAATATATGTACCATATATTCTCGAGTATAAGCTGACTCAAATATAAGCCAACCAGGACCCTCACCTGAGTATAAGCCAGGCTTTTTCAGTCTTACAAAGAGGGCTGAAAAACTAGGCTTATACTCGAGTATATACAGTATATTGTATATATTTATTATTGTATACAATAATAATAAGAAGAACCTTATTTCTTTCCCGCCACCACCATCTCCCAAAGAATGCGCGTTCCCTTTAAGACTCAACGGGGCCGCGCAAAGCATCCTGGGGATTGCCCGCCCTCACCTTCTTTGTCTGTCCAACCGCCTTCAAAGCGGGGGCGGAAGCCACGCCTTGTAAGGCGGGGCTTAGCGCCTCTCCCACATCCGGCTCCCGCGCAGCGCCTCCTGGGGCTTGTAGTCGCGCGGCTTGCGATTCAGGAAGGCCCTTTGCGCTCTTTGCGTAGAGGGAGCCCGGCTTGGGGTAGGGGGGCGGGGCTTGCGTTACGGAAATGACGTAAGGCGCCGGTTTTTCTGGGCTCTGTGAAGGGGTTGAGGGGAGGGAGGGAGGGAGGCGGGAGGGAAGGAAAGAAGGAACGAAGGGAAGGAACGAAGGAAGGAGGAAGGACGGCGGCGGAGGAGGAGGAAGGAGAGGCCGGCAGCAACGGTTAGTTGGGCGCGCCGGAACGGAGGGGGCTAGAGCCGCGGGGAGGCTGAGAGAGTGGCACCCGCGCCTTCTTAAAGGCCCAGGGCCTTGCCCATGCTTCCAGCCCAACTATTATTATTATTATTACTAGCTGTGCCCGGCCACGCGTTGCTGTGGCGTATGGGAATTCTTTGTTAGGTAGGTGGAATAACAGTGAATAGGGTTGTTGTGTGTCTTTCGGGCTGTGTGGCCATGTTCCAGAAGCATTCTCTCCTGACGTTTCGCCCACATCTATGGCAGGCATCCTCAGAGGTTGTGAGCCTCACAACCTCTGAGGATGCCTGCCATAGATGTGGGCGAAACGTCAGGAGAGAATGCTTCTGGAACATGGCCACACAGCCCGAAAGACACACAACAACCCTGTGATCCTGGCCATGAAAGCCTTCGACAACACAACAGTGAATAGCTTTGTAGCCTGAAAGCCTGGCCATTTTGTTATGTGAATCCTTGTTTGGTGAGGTGGAATAGAAAGGAATAGGCTTGCTGCTTGGAAGGTTAGGTAGTTGCCTTTTAGGGGAATGTTTTTTTGGGGTGGTAGAATTGTAATGAATAGCCTCGGTGGTTCAAAGCCTGGGTGCTTGCTACCTAGGGGAAATCTTTGGTTGGTCAGCTTCAGAGTAGTATCACTGTTTCAAAGCCTAGTCGCCTTTTACGAAGGTTAATCTTTTATTGGTCTGGTTGAATTGCACTGAATATCCTTGCAGCTCCAATGTCTGGCTGTATTTATTATTTTGTATTTTATATATATATTACAAAATATAGAAAACATGGCAATAAGAATAAGAATAGTAGAAGTTCCCGCCCATGCTCCCTGTCCCGAAAAATACTTTTGAGTTCCACGCGCATGTGTACGTTGCCTGTTGTGGGTTTTGGCCTTTTTTTGGTGTTGTGATTGTGTTTTTTGTGTGATTGTGTTGTATCTTACTGGAGGCAGGGATGATGGATTGTGTTGCCAATTTTAGAGTTTGGGGGGTGTTGGGTTTTGTTGCTTTGTGAGTCGCCGTGATGCCAAAAGCCTTTTATATATATAGATTATTATCCTCATTGTTATTGTGTCTCCAGGCTGTGTGTCTATGAAGCAGGCGTGGGTTTTGACGTCTCTGGGCCCTTCCCCACCTCCACATTTGGGCAATGCCTGCTTTGAACCGGATTATCTTGAGTCCACACTGCCATGTAATTCAGTTCAATGTGGGTTTGATACTTTCACAACAGCTGTGTGAAAGTATTCCCAAAAGACACCCAGGCCCCTTCTACACTGCCATGTGAAAATACAGATTATCTGCTTTGAGCCGGATTATATGTCAGTGTGGACTCAGATAATCTGGGTTCAACACAAACTATATCCTTTGACAATCTGGATTATATGGCAGCATAGAAGGGGCCTAAGACAAGCACTTCAGCTCAGGGGCACCTTCTACACTACCATATAAAATCCAGATTGTCTGCTTTGAGCTGGATTATATGTCAGTGTGGACTCAGATAATCTGGGTTCAACACAAACTATATCCTTTGACAATCTGGATTATATGGCAGCATAGAAGGGGCCTAAGACAAGCACTTCAGCTCAGGGGCACCTTCTACACTACCATATAAAATCCAGATTGTCTGCTTTGAGCTGGATTATATGTCAGTGTAGACTCAAATAATCTGGGTTCAACACAAACTATATCCTTTGACAATCTGGATTATATGGCAGCATAGAAGGGGCCTAAGACAAGCACTTCAGCTCAGGGGCACCTTCTACACTACCATATAAAATCCAGATTGTCTGCTTTGAGCTGGATTATATGTCAGTGTGGACTCAGATAATCTGGGTTCAACACAAACTATATCCTTTGACAATCTGGATTATATGGCAGCATAGAAGGGGCCTAAGACAAGCACTTCAGCTCAGGGGCACCTTCTACACTACCATATAAAATCCAGATTGTCTGCTTTGAGCTGGATTATATGTCAGTGTAGACTCAGATAATCTGGGTTCAACACAAACTATATCCTTTGACAATCTGGATTATATGGCAGCATAGAAGGGGCCTAAGACAAGCACTTCAGCTCAGGGGCACCTTCTACACTACCATATAAAATCCAGATTGTCTGCTTTGAGCTGGATTATATGTCAGTGTAGACTCAAATAATCTACAGTAGAGTCTCACTTATCCAAGTTTCACTTATCCAAGCCTCTGGATAATCCAAGCCATTTCTGTAGTCTATGTTTTCAATATATCGTGATATTTTGGTGCTAAATTCGTAAATACAGTAATTACAACATAACATTATTGCGTATTGAACTACTTTTTCTGTCAAATTTGTTGTATAACATGATGTTTTGGTGCTTAATTTGTAAAATCATAACCTAATTTGATGTTTATTAGGCTTTTCCTTAATCCTTCCTTATAATCCAAGATATTCGCTTATCCAAGCTTCTGGCAGCCCGTTTAGCTTGGATAAGTGAGAATCTACTGTATCTGCTTTGAGCCGGATTATATGTCAGTGTGGACTCAGATAATCTAGTTATTTATTATTATTTATTTATTTCCAGCATTTATACCCCGCCCTTCTCACCCGGGGGGGGGGGGGGAGACTCAGAGCGGCTTACAACAGTTGGCAACGTTTAATGCCAAGAACATAATAATAAAACAAAAACAGTACATATTATCAATTAAAACTATAAAAATACATTATAACATTTAAAACATATGTAAATTAGATCCATTTGTCTAAAAACCTCATGCTTCAGCCTTCAATCTGACCATGTCTATTGACTTTCCTTTTTATATTCAACCACTCTTGCATGCATTCAACACATGTATTTCTCTACCAGGCCCCTCAAGCAATGCACAATCAAGAAAAATTTTTTTGAAAACACTTAAACAACTAAATTTCAATGTATATGTATACATACGCACACACACACAAACAACAATTCTAAACCGCTTTTAAGAAAAGAGCCATAGCAGCCAATTTCAAAGCAAACTATATCCTTTGACAATCTGGATTATATGGCAGCATAGAAGGGGCCTAAGACAAGCATTTGAGCTCAGGGGCACCTTCTACACCACTATATAAAATCCAGATTATCTGCTTTGAACCGGATTATATGTCAGTGTGGACTCAAATAATCTACAGTAGAGTCTCACTTATCCAAGACTCGCTTATCCAAGGTTCTGGATTATCCAATGCATTTTTGTAGTCAATGCTTTCAATACATTGTGATATTTTGGTGTTAAATTCGTAACTACAGTACTTACAACATAACATCACTGCATATTGAACTACGTTTTCTGACAAATTTGTTGTATAACATGATGTTTTGGTGCTTAATTTGTAAAATCAGAACCTAATTTGATGTTTAATAGGCTTTCTCTCCTTATTATCCAAGATATTGGCTTATCCAAGGTTCTGCTGGCCCATTTAGCTTGGATAAGTGAGACTCTACTGTGTCTGCTTTGAGCCGGATTATATATCAGTGTGGACTCAGATAATCTGGTTCAACACAAACTATGTCTTTTGACAATCTGGATTATATGGCAGCATAGAAGGGGCCTAAGACAAGCATTTGAGCTCAGGGGCACCTTCTGCACCACTATATAAAATCCAGATTATCTGCTTTGAGCTGGATTATATGTCAGTGTAGACTCAAATAATCTGGGTTCAACACAAACTATATCCTTTGACAATCTGGATTATATGGCAGCATAGAAGGGGCCTAAGACAAGCACTTCAGCTCAGGGGCACCTTCTACACTACCATATAAAATCCAGATTGTCTGCTTTGAGCTGGATTATATGTCAGTGTGGACTCAGATAATCTGGGTTCAACACAAACTATATCCTTTGACAATCTGGATTATATGGCAGCATAGAAGGGGCCTAAGACAAGCACTTCAGCTCAGGGGCACCTTCTACACTACCATATAAAATCCAGATTGTCTGCTTTGAGCTGGATTATATGTCAGTGTAGACTCAGATAATCTGGGTTCAACACAAACTATATCCTTTGACAATCTGGATTATATGGCAGCATAGAAGGGGCCTAAGACAAGCACTTCAGCTCAGGGGCACCTTCTACACTACCATATAAAATCCAGATTGTCTGCTTTGAGCTGGATTATATGTCAGTGTAGACTCAAATAATCTACAGTAGAGTCTCACTTATCCAAGTTTCACTTATCCAAGCCTCTGGATAATCCAAGCCATTTCTGTAGTCTATGTTTTCAATATATCGTGATATTTTGGTGCTAAATTCGTAAATACAGTAATTACAACATAACATTATTGCGTATTGAACTACTTTTTCTGTCAAATTTGTTGTATAACATGATGTTTTGGTGCTTAATTTGTAAAATCATAACCTAATTTGATGTTTATTAGGCTTTTCCTTAATCCTTCCTTATAATCCAAGATATTCGCTTATCCAAGCTTCTGGCAGCCCGTTTAGCTTGGATAAGTGAGAATCTACTGTATCTGCTTTGAGCCGGATTATATGTCAGTGTGGACTCAGATAATCTAGTTATTTATTATTATTTATTTATTTCCAGCATTTATACCCCGCCCTTCTCACCCGGGGGGGGGGGGGGAGACTCAGAGCGGCTTACAACAGTTGGCAACGTTTAATGCCAAGAACATAATAATAAAACAAAAACAGTACATATTATCAATTAAAACTATAAAAATACATTATAACATTTAAAACATATGTAAATTAGATCCATTTGTCTAAAAACCTCATGCTTCAGCCTTCAATCTGACCATGTCTATTGACTTTCCTTTTTATATTCAACCACTCTTGCATGCATTCAACACATGTATTTCTCTACCAGGCCCCTCAAGCAATGCACAATCAAGAAAAATTTTTTTGAAAACACTTAAACAACTAAATTTCAATGTATATGTATACATACGCACACACACACAAACAACAATTCTAAACCGCTTTTAAGAAAAGAGCCATAGCAGCCAATTTCAAAGCAAACTATATCCTTTGACAATCTGGATTATATGGCAGCATAGAAGGGGCCTAAGACAAGCATTTGAGCTCAGGGGCACCTTCTACACCACTATATAAAATCCAGATTATCTGCTTTGAACCGGATTATATGTCAGTGTGGACTCAAATAATCTACAGTAGAGTCTCACTTATCCAAGACTCGCTTATCCAAGGTTCTGGATTATCCAATGCATTTTTGTAGTCAATGCTTTCAATACATTGTGATATTTTGGTGTTAAATTCGTAACTACAGTACTTACAACATAACATCACTGCATATTGAACTACGTTTTCTGACAAATTTGTTGTATAACATGATGTTTTGGTGCTTAATTTGTAAAATCAGAACCTAATTTGATGTTTAATAGGCTTTCTCTCCTTATTATCCAAGATATTGGCTTATCCAAGGTTCTGCTGGCCCATTTAGCTTGGATAAGTGAGACTCTACTGTGTCTGCTTTGAGCCGGATTATATATCAGTGTGGACTCAGATAATCTGGTTCAACACAAACTATGTCTTTTGACAATCTGGATTATATGGCAGCATAGAAGGGGCCTAAGACAAGCATTTGAGCTCAGGGGCACCTTCTGCACCACTATATAAAATCCAGATTATCTGCTTTGAGCTGGATTATATGTCAGTGTGGACTCAGATAATCTGGTTCAGCATAGAAGGGGCCTAAGACAAGCATTTGAGCTCAGGGGCACCTTCTGCACCACTATATAAAATCCAGATTATTTGCTTTGAACCGGGTTATATGACAGTGTGGACTCCACTTCAAAGCAGATGATCTCCTTCGATAATCTGGATTACAGTAGAGTCTCACTAATCCAACATAAACGGGCCAGCATTAGCGAAAATGTTGGATAATAAGGAGGGATTAAGAAAAAGCTATTAAACGTTAAATTACGTTATGATTTTACAAATTAAGCACCAAAAACGTCATGTTTTACAAGAAATTGACAGCAAAAGCAGTCCAAAAGATGGTAATATTGTGTAGCAATTACTGTATTTATGAATTTAGCACCAAAACATCGCAATATATTGAAAACATTGATTAAAAAACATTGGCTACTAACAAATTGACTACAAATAAAGATAGAATGGCATAAAATGAACTTACAGTAGCAACATTGTCGGAAATTAAATCCATAAAAAGTTCAATCCTTGCTGCCTAGAGAAACAGCTGTGGATCGGGGCGGGAGGCAAACGGGGTTGGATAATCCAGAACATTGGGTAAGCGAATGTTGGATAAGTGAGACTCTACTGTATATGGCAGTGTAGAAGGGACTGGGATGCCCCATCTGTATTGCATGTTTTCGCTCGGAGGCTGAGGGATTGCGACTGGCTTTAAAGGCACGTCTACACTGCAAATTCCATGCATGTTTGACACCAGTTTCATCGCTATGGCTACTTGCTATGCTGGAGTTTTTCAGGGGGAAAACACCAGTGCTCTTTGGGTCCAGAAGGTATCAAAAGGCCTTGTTGAAGCTCTTTGGAATTGAACCATGGCACTTCAAGCGGCATCAAACTGTGTTTAATTCTGCAATGTAGACACACTCAAAGATTCTCCCCTCCCCTTTGTGTGTTTCCAAGGCAAAGTGGGAATTCAGGTTGTGATCTCCAGCAGATTCCCTGTGACATAATATAATGTTTTAATGATTTACGTTTAATCTTTGGTTTTGTGTATCTTAATATGTATTTTGTGGAAATATGTGTGTTTAATATGCATGTTTTGAAGAATATCTTTAGATGAATGTGTGTTTTAGTGTTGTTGTGACCCGCCTTGGACCGTGAGAAGTGGCAGGCAAGAAATAAAAAAAATATTATTTCTAATATTAATATAATAATACACTTTATTTCTATTCCATCCTTCTCCCCAAAGGGACTCAGAGTGGATTACAGTATATATTAAGCAGAAGCAAACATTCAATGCCTTAGTTATACTCACATACAGTGAGACACACAACACGAACAAGGCAAAGGCTTCTCCTTTCATTTCCGGCTTTGGAGGCGGTGCTCATCTCTGGCTCTGGGGAGGTGTTCTTCTCAATTTCCAAGCCGAGGAGCCTGTGTTATTTCCTCCTGGCATGATTGCTTGAAGCATCTTTTGCTTTTCCCGCTGAAGCGGTACCTATTTATCTACTCACATTTGCATGTTTTTGAACTGTTAGGTTGGCAGAAGCTGGGGCTAACAGCGGGAGCTCACCCTGTCCTGTGGATTCAAACTGCCAACTTTCAGGTCAGCAGCAGCGGCCCCCTAGCCACATTAAATGCTAATCAAGGTAGCCAGTCGCAACATTCCCACATGCCTCAAACACAAGAGTTCCTTCTCCCTCCCTGGACATTATTCCACAGGTATATAAACCCCACTTGCCTAGTTTCCAACAAACCTCATAACCTCTGAGGGTGCCTGCCATAGATGTGGGTGAAACGTCAGGAGATAATGCTTCTGGAACATTGCCAGGCAGCCCAGAAAACTCACAGCAACCCAGATCGTCTTGATAGTTCTAGATTACAAAACCCTAAAAGCATGGTCAGCAGTCAGGGATAAGGAGAGTGCAACCCAAAACATCTGCAGAGTAGAGTCAGCCATGTCTTGAGGCCCTTCCAAACAGCCATATAATTTGATTGATTTATTTACTACATTTATATCCCGCTCTTCTCACCCCGGAGGGGACTCAGAGCGGCTTACAAATCAAATGTACATACAATATATTATTAGCATAGCACAATATAAGCATTAAGTTACTATACTGTACTATATCATTATATGGTAATATTATTAGTAATATTAGGTTTAATATATAATTTATAATTAGTATTATTATAATATTATTATTAGTATAATATTGTATTGCATTATAATATTATCAATATTATAAGTATATGCAATATATTATATATTTATAAATTATTGTGTATACTAGCTGTGCCCTGCAACGCGTTGCTGTGGCCAATTGGAATTGCAGTGAGTAGACTTGCTGCTTGTAAGCCTGGGTGCTTTCTCTATATGGGCCTCCTTGATTGGACTGGTTGAATGGGAGGGAGTGCCCTGATGGCTTCCAAAAGTGAGGGTTTTTGATTAAGGGGAAATCTTGGTTGGGCAGGTTGAAGAGGAGTGAATAGTCTTGCTGGTTGGAAGCCTGGCTGCTTTCTACTTTGTGGAATTGTTGGTTGGGAGGTGGAATAGTAATGAATAGTCTGAGTGTAGCAAGTATGAATGTTGCAATGAGTTACCTTGATTAGCATTGAATGGCCTTGCAGGTTCGAGGCCTGGGTGTTTCCTTGTTGAGGGAATCCTTTTTTGGGAGGTGTTATCTGGGTGTGATTGTTTCCTGTCTGGAGTTGCCCTGTCTGTTTTCCTGAGTGTCGTTTTGCATTTAGTGTCCTGATTTTAGAGATGCTATTGTTCTGTTTTCTTATTTGACCAGAGTTAATTATTACATATGAGATAGAGTAATGTTATGTATTAATAAATATTAGATAAGTGAAGCTTGGATAAGTGAGACTGTATTGCGTTGTCTGTTTGGAGGGCAAGTGCCAATGTTGGCATTGGTGAGCTTGATTATCACTGAATGGCCTCGCAGGTTCAGTGCCTGGCTGCTTCTTGCCTGTGAAGCTGTTTATTGTTGTTTTGGTTTTTATTATGATTGAGGGGTAAATTGAGGGAAAGCGAAGGAGATAGTGAAAGTAATTGAGGGAGAATTCCAGTTTTTGGGGTTTTTTTAGGCCCCATGGAGGTTGGGGATGTCTAGTTTTGTTGTATGAAGCTAGAGACGTGGATGATGGGTTCTGTTGTCAAATTTTGAGGTTGGGGGCCTTTCGTTTTGTTGTTTTGCCCGGTGGAGTGATGCCATTCTCTCCCCCCCCCCCTCTCTCTCTCTCTCTATATATATATATATATATATACATATACATACACACACATGTAAAATTAGCATAGCATGTTGCTATGGCACAGGAGACAAGATGGAACCATTTTCCTGGCTCTCAGGTTGGTATGATAATCCAGAATATCAAATCAGATAATCCACATGATCTGCTTTGAACTGTATTATCTGAGACCACGCTATCATATAATCCAGTTCAAAGCAGACAATGTGAATTTTACACAGGTGTGTTGAAGGGGCTTTGGAATAACCTTTCCAAGCCTCTTTGTTCACCTCTAAAAGATTGATCTCCTTCATTCAAACATTTGGATTAAAAACACAAAACAGGAAATGTTTTATTTTCATCGACTTTCTAGGTGAATCACCACACAGTGAAGGAAATGACTGGTATCGTGTTGTTTTTCCCAATCGTGTTTGTTCAGGTTGAAGTTTCAGGATTGTTTTCAAGGCAGTGCGGAATTATGACAAAGAGCTGGAGGAGAAAACAGTTTCCCTCAGAATTATTTTTTGTGTGTAGCTGAATAACACTGAGTAGAATACGTTTTCTGGGAAAGTATAAATGTGAGCAAAATGCCAAAAGAGCTCGTTTAGAATGGCGAGGAATAAGAACGTCCTAATTATTTGAATAAGCCTTGGCATAAGGAGTAATTGGAAACAGCAGGTTATAAGAATAGGAGGCTCAATCTACAAATGCACCGGATGACCCAGGATGTCTCTAACTCGCATTAGTATGTCTGTGTGTAATGAATTCTCAGTCATATGCGCCTTTTTGGAATGGTTATGCCTGCCCTTTCGAAGTCTCTTGGAGATGGTGAGTGGCCATTTATGCCTTCAAGAAAACCTTTTAAATTAGACATCAGACGCTTATTAAGGCTTCAGTAAATTCCTGTGCCAGTAAATGTTATGGATTGTATCACAGCCCTTTGCAAAGCGATGAAGTTCCCAAACAGGGATGAACTTAACCTCCTGATTCTGCTTTGTGGCAGAAAAGTGTTTTGGTGCAAATATGGAAGAGAGATGGGCAGTGTGGAGCGAAACAGCGTCCTGCTGAAAGGGCAAAGCAGAATGTCAGATACCTTGCTCTCCTGCATTTCGTTCTCTTTGGATTGTATGATAGAATTTACCCGAAAATAAGTCGAAATGTTTTGATATTGTTGGCTGTCTCTGTTCTGTTCATTGTCTTTTGCGCTTAAGCTTTAGCACAGAAATAGGAAGCCTGGGATCCAGGGCTATGGCCATGGCTGCTGGGAAGGCCACAAATGTGTTTACTTCTACTTTATTAGGAGTGTAGTAAATAAGGCAGCTTGTTAAGTTTATTTCAGTGATATCTTATCCTGCTTCTAGATGCATAGAATAGCCCTCAATTGGGAAGCTCCTATAGTGGCAATATCTTTAGAGTTTGTGTAAACAGAGATTCTGTCTTACCTTATTTTTCCATCCACACGTCTGATACCTGTCCATCATAAAGATTTATTTTTCTTCTGTATTTCATGCTAAACTTGAAAACTTGTTAACTTCACTGTGATATTTCATTGGTCCTTTTTTCGTGTCAGGAGCAACTGGAGTTGCTTCTCTAGTGAGAGAATTGGCTGTCTGCAAGGACGTTGCCCAGGGGACGCCTGGATGTTTTTGATATTTTACCATCCTTGTGGGAGGCTTCTCTCATGTCCCCGCATGGAGCTGGAGCTGAGAGAGGGAGCTCATCCGTGCTCTCCCCGGGTGGGATTCGAACCTGGCAGCCTTCAGGTCAGCTACCCAACCTTCAAGTCACAAGGCTTTTATCCCCTAGGCCACCGGAGGCTCCTCATTGGTCTTAACAGAAGCACTATACTATGGCTTCTTTTTGAATTGTGTTTACTGTGTGGCTAGTTAATGACTTCCCCAGATCTATCCATGGCATTTATGTTGGTTAAATGTGCCTTTGGGACTGATCAGAAGCCAAAATATTTACAGATCCAGGGGTAACCCCTGCGCTTCCATTGAAGGAATGTTTGAAAACGCAAAAACCATTTTCACACTCATGCTTTGGTTTCTTTTAAGCTCCGATCAAAGTCTGTCTTGAGATCCAACACAGGATCTCTCATATTCCAGCGGATCATTTTTTATAAATGATGGATATGATTGACCAAGGGGAAAGATGTTGTAGACATTGCTTTGACTAGAGTTTATTGGCATAAACTTCTTGAACCTCTGGATTTCTATTAGAGAATAATGGAGGGTCTCATAATCTTCTGGGTTACGGGCTGATTACCCTCAATTTCTAAAGGACACTGCTTTTTTTCTTGCCTGATGATGTGCCTTCAGTGATGTATGCATTGACTAGGTATGGACTATATTTCAGAGATTTCTAGAGCCAATGTGGTAAAGTGGACACTCTTAATAATAATAATAATAATAATAATAATAATAATAATAATAAAAAATAATAATAATAATATCCCACCCTTCTCACGCCGAAGGGGACTCAGGGTGGCTTACAAGTTATATATACATACAATAAATTATATTATTGGTGTAGCACAATATAAGCACCATATAAGCATTATATTGTACTACTAGCTGTGCCCGGCCACACGTTGCTGTGGTGTTGTCTGGTGGTGTTGGTGAGAAATGGTTGAGGTAGTGGTGGTATTGGATGTCTGTTGTATGGTTGTCTTTATGTTTAGTATGCATTTGGTTGTTTGTGTACTGTGAAAGTGGTGAGGATAGAAGCGGTCTATGTCCCTGTGTAGTATTGTATAGTATTTATACATTGTCCATGTGTTGTGAATGCTTGGATTGTGTCCTGCTGCATAGTAGAAAGGGTTGGGCTGGATGGCCCTTAGGGGTCTCTCAAACTCTTGTCCCTGTCCCTGGGCTGAGTAGGTTGCTAGGAGACCAAGTGGGCAGAACTTAGCCTTGTAACTGGCAGCAATTGGATAAAAACAATTATTCCTCTCCCTCTAATTAGGACTTTATTTTTCTTTTCTTTTTGTTGTATCAACCTAGAGCCATGGATGATGGGTTGTATTGTCAAATGTTGAGGTTGGGGGGCCTGTAGTTTTGTTGTTTTGTCTGCTGCCCTGATGCAATCACTCTTTTATATACAGTAGAGTCTCACTAATCCAAGCCTCACTTATCCAAGCCTCTGGATAATCCAAGCCATTTTTGTAGTCAATGTTTTCAATATATCGTGATATTTTGGTGCTAAATTTGTAAATACAGTAATTACTATGTAACATTACTGCATATTGAACGACTTTTTCTGTCAAATTTGTTGTATAACATGATGTTTTGGTGCTTAATTTGTAAAATCATAACTTAATTTGATGTTTAATAGGCTTTTCCTTAATCCTTCCTTATTATCCAAGATATTCGCTTATCCAAGCTTCTGCCGGCCCGTTTAGCTTGGATAAGTGAGACTCTACTGTATATAGATATGACTATATTGCAATGTTTTTAGTAATATTACATGTAATATAAATATACAATTATAATAGTGTATTATTATTACATTGTATTACATTATAATATTATTAATATTCTATGTACATTCAATATATTATAAAATTAGTATAGTATGATGAGTATTATAACACACGGCAACTATAATGGCAGCTAGGTGTCCTTTTTGGATAGTTCTCACTAGCTTAGCCTAGCCTGCCTCACAGATCTCTCAAGGATAACATGGGGCAGTCCTGTGTATGTTATTCTGGATGTTGATGCGGGCAGAAGGCTAGTCTTTATTTAGTACATCATGTACACCTATGGAGAAAAAGGGTCTTTGGACCATAATAAAATGATGATGTTGTTTTGTTTAGTCATTTGGAGTACAGTAGAACCTTGACTTTTCAACCTAAGAGCATTTTGAGTTGAGAGCTGTCGCTTGGCCTGTGTTTTGCTTTGACATACAAGTAGCATTTTGAGTTAAGTGCGAGCACCAGAGAGAGTGCAGGGCTTCAAAGGAGCAGCCTCCGGGCCTCGGGCCTCCTGGTCTTGTCCACTTTGGAAGAGAGATTGCTATCCGCTTTGCTCTTGTCTGCTTTGAGGAATTTTTAAAAGGTAAAGGCTTTCCCCTGACATTAAGTCCGGTCATGTCTGACTCTGCGGGTTGGTGCTCATCTCCATTTCTAAGCCGAAGAGCCGGCGTTGTCCATAGACACCTACAAGGTCATCTGGCCATTGGCATGACTGCATGGAGCGCCATTACCTTCCCGCCGGAGCGGTACCTATTGATCTACTCACATTGGCATGTTTTCGAACTGCTAGGTTGGCAGAAGCTGGAGCTAACAGCGGGCGCTCACACCGCTCCCGGGGTTTGAACCTGGGACCTTTCGGTCTGCAAGTTCAGCAGCTCAGTGCTTTAACACACTTCGCCACTTTAGGTTTGTTGATTTGGCTTCATGAAGAGAGAGAGAGAGAGACCAAGAGAGGAAAGGAAAGAAGCTCAAAATAAGACGGGAGGAAGACAAAAAGGAGTCTTCTGTTTCTTCACTTTGTGCTGCTTTGTGCTTCCTTGCCACAACTTTGGCCTTCTACTATTTTGCTTGCAATTTTTAAGTTGACCTTTTTTTTGTTATTGTTCCATGTGAATGTGCATTTATTCATTGTTTGTTATTTATAAGGTACATTTTCTTATTTAAAACATGTAACAAAAATGTGGGGGTTCGGGGGGCTAGAATGGATTAAAAGCATTTTCAGTGGGAACATTTAAGATAATAGTGTTTTAACAGCTCAGTCCTGGAACAAATTAAACTCTTAACTCAAGGTATCACTGCATGTACCCTGATCTTCAGCCACAAAAGGCTCTAAAAGCGCCAACAAATTGGTCAACAGTCTAAAGATCCACCAGAAAAGGGGAATGAGCCCATCAGATGCTGCTTCTTCTCCCCTCTATTTAAGACAATGGTAGTCGAGATGGCGGGAGGATCTTCCATCTGCCTCTGGGGCCAGGCACGAGGAAGTATTCGGTCTGAGATATCCCTCATAGGAAGAAAGGAAGTATTTGAAGAGCAGTGAAACACTCCCTTTGTGCTCGGTTGCTCTGATGCCATGCTGTCTTGTGACATTATCCACATAATGTCAGCACAGAGATGAGTGCAAGCTTCTTCCTTGACTTCCATTTTTCTTCGTTGGCCTTTAAACCAGGAGTATTTATGCTTGCACATTATATCATGAATTATGTTTTGCTTTTTAAAAAAGAAGCTTCTGAATTTGTAACGCACTCTGGGTGTTATTTTGCTTTAATTAGTTTAATTCGTTTGTTCATTTTTGTTTAAAAACTTGATCACCAGTGTAGCCTGGTTTTGTATTGTGCAGTATGGGAAGTGATCCATTTGTCAATTGTCGTCATTGTCGTCAATGTTCTTTCCTTCTGTCTTGGACCTGGGTATAAGTACTAGAGGATGCAAAAGCTGCTCACTTGCAAATAATACCCAGTTCATGGCACTTCGATACATCACTAACCCATGCCATGTTTGAACTTGGAACTACAGTAGAGTCTCACTTATCCAACATTCGCTTATCCAACGTTCTGGATTATCCAACGCATTTTTGTAGTCAATGTTCTCAATACATCGTGATATTTTACTGCTAAATTTGTAAATACAGTAATTACTACATCGCATTACTGCATATTGAACTACTTTTTCTGTCAAATTTGTTGTATAACATGATGTTTTGGTGCTTCATTTGTAAAATCATACCCTGATTTGATGTTTAATAGGCTTCTCCTTAATCTCTCCTTATTATCCAACATATTTGCTTATCCAACGTTCTGCCGGCCCGTTTATGTTGGATAAGTGAGACTCTACTGTATTAAATTTGTTTGTACAGGGCCTAGTATAGCTAAGTGCCCTAACTTAGGAGTTAAAACATAGTTAGGTGTCTGATCCTGTGCTTGCTTATTTGGAAATAAGTTAAAATACTCTCACAAAGAGAAGCAATTTGTTTTTGAAGTTGTCTGGAGGATTTTTTTTCGAGATAAAGGGAGTTCCAGACATTCCACTTAGCTTCCTGTTCAGATTGTTTCCTTTGAACAACAGGCAAGTGCGGCATTGTACCCAGAGCCCTGCGAGATAAACTTTGCTGTCAAAGGGCACTTTCACATGTAAGATAAATTGGCTTCTGATGTGAACATAAAACCTAATTGGTTGCAGTGTACCTTTTCTGTTCCCAACTACTGTACTTTTATGTGTTAGTTTAACTCTTGCACAATACAAGTAAATGTATGGTAATGCTATGGTGTGATGGGGCATGCCATTTTGGAACACAGTTAGGCTATGCCAATATGCAACATTGCTGCTTTTATCTCCACACTTTTTTTGATGGCTTTTTTTGAGCCATCATTGCTGATGAAAGTACAGTAGAGTCTAACTTATCCAAGCTAAACAGGCTGGCAGAACCTTGGATAAGCAAATATCTTGGATAATAAGGAGGGATTAAGGAAAAGCCTATTAAACATCAAATTAGGTTATGATTTTACAAATTAAGCACCAAAACATCATGTTATACAACAAATTTGACAGAAAAGTAGTTCAATACGCAGGAATGTTATGTTGTAATTACTGTATTTATGAATTTAGCACCAAAATATCATGATGTATTGAAAACATTGACTACAAACATGCATTGGATAATCCAGAACCTTGGATAATGTTGTATCCCAGCCACAGGCTGGCCAGATTCAGGATGAAGATGAAGGGGATTCTGGTTTTGGGATTCAAGAGCAGCAGTCTGAGGCTGAAGCCAGCTCAGAGATGCAGTTTCAGTTTGAGCAGGATGAACTGCTGATCCCAGGAGAAACAGATAACGGTCAGGCTGACATTCTTCCCTTGAGAAATGATGAGGGAGAAACTTCAGCTTTGGAAAATAATGAGGGAGACGGTTTAGCCCCAGGCCAGGTGCAAGATAACGGTAGCACAAGCAATGAGTTATCCAGAGAGGACCGTTTGTCTTGG
Source organism: Anolis carolinensis (assembly GCF_035594765.1). Taxonomy (NCBI): domain Eukaryota; kingdom Metazoa; phylum Chordata; class Lepidosauria; order Squamata; family Anolidae; genus Anolis; species Anolis carolinensis. The sequence continues at coordinate 16,735,981 of NW_026943824.1, read as the reverse complement.
ATGGTTCCCAGTTTCGTAGAAGTGAGCGTTTAGCGTGCAAACGAAAGTCTAGCTGTGGGAAAAGAAACGCCTTCCTGAGTTGTTATTAAAGTGTGCTTTTGCAGATCACACTTTGTCAGAGCAATTCATCGCTTCATCTATATGGATGTTTTACCTTGCCTGTGTTCTTGGATTCTTGGGCCTTGTTCTTTGGACTCTATGGACTAATACCTAGCCTTATGGATTATTGCGCTTGCCATGCTCTTTGAACTTATGGACCTTGCATTTTGGATTATTGGACATTTATTTACCTTGTGATCTTATTGGACTTATTGACTCTCTCACTACAACTTTGAACTACCTTTTGATTGCTTGCTTGATTTATATTCTGCTTTGCTTAATAAAAACCTCAAAAGACTACCTGTGTGTCTGACTGGGTATCTATAGCAAGGTGAACTTAGCCTGAGGTGCGACAGATAAGCGAGTCTTGGATAAGTGAAACTCTACTGTAAATGTTTTTTAAAAGCCTCCAGAATGAATTTTTTGCCTTTCTGGGCCTACCTTTCTAACTAGGTGGAGAAAGGCTCTTCCTCATCCTCTGTAATGTGGACTATTTTTCTAGGTTTTTTAAATTGAAATACATATTTTGGTTAACTATGTCTTTTGTGGCCAAATTTGGTGTGATTGGGTTCAGTGGTTTTGTTGTTTACTCCATAGTAAAACGAACATTACATTTTGATATATATAGATGCCATGGCTGGCAAAGGCAACCTTTCACATTGGAATCCCAACAAGACTTCCCTCTCTCATTCTGATGTTTGTAGTTTGGAGGTTTGGGTGATATCACCTGCTTGATATAGCTGAAACCCCAATTAACTTACAGTGAAGCTGGCCCTTGGGTGTTATGGTCCCATAGAATAGTTAGTGCTTGGCTCAGTCTTTGTAATTTGTTGTTGTCATCTTTTACAAGCTGAATGGAGAGAGGATTTGTTTTTCTGTGCATTAAAAATTGCATGAAGGAAAATGATGTGGGGCTGTTCATTTCCTGTCACCGGAAAGAAATGGCAAGCGGTAGCTGTGTTGTGGTTTTTGTTCTGTTTTGTTTTTCCTGGTAAACATATTTTGATCAAAGATGCGATGCTCCAGCCTCCCCTTAAATCATCCTAAGACAGAAGAGGCAGATTGTGAATGGAGTTGGATCCAGATTGCAATTGGCAGCAAGAAAAAACCTCTGGGTTTCAGTCCAGTTCAGTACTTTTTGAGTTTCCTTTTTCCTGAGACTATTGCTTTGTCAGTGGGAAGTAAAGTATATAAGCTGTGCCCGGCCACGCATTGCTGTGGCGAAGTATGGTGGTATGGGAAATAAAGTATTGAGGAATTGGTGGTAGTTAAGGTAAAGGGTAAAGGTTTTACCTTACATTAAGTCCATTAAAAATGGGTTATATAGCTGTGTGGAAGGGCCTTGAGTCTACACTGCCATATAATCCAGTTAAAATCAGATAATCTGTATTTTATAGGGAGTGTGGAAGAGGCCTAAGCTAACTCTGCCTGTCCCCTGGGCTGAGTGGGTTGCTAGGAGACCACGTGGGCGGAGCTTAGCCTTCTAACTGGCAGCAATTGGATAAAAACAATTCTTCCTCTCCCTCTAATTAGGACTTTATTTTTGTTTTCTTTTTGTTGTATGAACGTAGAGGCATGGATGAGGGGTTGTGCTGCCAAGTTTAGTGTTTCTGGGATGTGTCGTTTTGTTGTTTTGTCCTAGGCTGAAATTTCATTACCCTTTTATATATATAGACTAGCTGTGCCCGGCCACGCGTTGCTGTGGCAAAGTATGGTGGTATGGGAAATAAAGTATTGAGGAATTGGTGGTAGTTAAGGTAAAGGGTAAAGGTTTTCTCCTGACATTGTCCAGTTGTGTCCGACTGCACACAGAAGTGGATTATATGGCAGTGTGGAGTCAAGATAATCCAGTTCAAAGCAGATAATATAAGATTATAAATGGGTTATATAGCTGTGTGGAAGGGCCTTGAGTCTACACTGCCATATAATCCAGTTAAAATCTGATAATCTCTATTTTATAGGCAGTGGGGAAGAGGCCTAAGTGAGGCCTAACTCTGCCTGTCGCGTGGGCTGAGTGGGTTGCTAGGAGACCAAGTGGGCGGAGCTTGGCCTTTTAACTGGCAGCAATTGGATAAAAACAAGTATTCCTCTCTCTCTAATTAGGACTTTATTTTTCTTTTCCTTTTGTTGTATGAACGTAGAGGCATGGATGAGGGGTTGTGCTGCCAAATTTAGTGTTTCTGGGATGTGTAGTTTTGTTGTTTTGTCCTAGGCCGAAATTTCATTACCCTTTTATATATATAAGATTGTTGTAACTGGAAAGCTATGCAAATTTTGTTCCGACTTGGGGCACCCTATGAGTTGTGCTTTAATATCCAGATATCCCAACAGGTACAATTAGGAAATTGTTTTAGTGTGGCAGGAAATACACTGTGATTTCCCTGGGTCCAGATTCCACAGCGTTATAGTAGCCATCCCTTTTATGTTCCTTGGTGCTAGATGATTTTGCCATGTATCATTTGGTACATGTTTCAGATTTTAAACTAAGTAACGGATTTTAAACTAAGTAAGGTAACGGCGCTCCATGCAGTCATGCCAGTGGCCACATGAACTTGGAGGTGTCTACGGACAACGCCGGCTCTTCGGCTTAGAAATGGAGATGAGCACCCACCCCCAGAGTCAGACATGACTGGACTTAACGTCAGGGGAAACCTTTACCTTTACTATATTGCAAAATTATGTTTTTTTTTTTCTTGAAGTGACACACCACCCAAGTCATGCTAGGTTTTTTGGTGAATTTTGACACACCAACTACAAAAGGTTGACCATCATTGCACGAGCCGCTCTATACATGCAGTCCTGCTTATTCCACAGTGATGACGAAAAGATTTCTTCCGTTTCTGTCGGCTCCCATCTCCAAAACCATAGAAGTCAAACTGCTAGGAATTTTGCTTGAGGGTTCTTGTCCATGTCTGTCTGTCTTTTGCTATTTGAGCGGATTGAAAAACAACATCAGTCCAAGAGAGTGTGCATGCAGACCAGTAGTAGACATGGCTTGGTGAGTCACTAGAGAGGAGAGTTTGCTTCATAACAGCGTTTATTAAGGAAACTGTTGTTTCTGGCAAGCTCAAAATAATTGTTCCTAGCTTGAGGCAAGTTAATTGTACTTTTCTGGTAGGTCGATCCATCACTGCTTCATGTGACTGGACTGAACATTCTTACCGCTTTTTTAAAATATCAATTTTGGGTCAAGCTGGAATACAGATTGAGGTCCTCATAGTATCTGATGGCAGCGAGACATGCCAAAACAACAACAATAACAAGAACTATTGGTGAGTTCCACGCCAAAATAGTTGGGAATTGGTACCCAAAGTGTCCATTGTCACCATGTTTCTTCCGTATATCATAATAATGCTTTGACTTTGTTCAGTGTATAAACAGAATTGGAACAATACAGTAGAGTCTCACTTATCCAAGCCTTGCTTATCCAAGCCTCTGGGTAATCCAAGCCATTTTTGTAGTCAATGTTTTCACTATATCGTGATATTTTGGTGCTAAATTCATAAATACAGTAATTACAACATAACATTACTGCATATTGAACTACTTTTTCTGTCAAATTTGTTGTATAACATGATGCTTTGGTGCTTAATTTGTAAAATCATAACCTTATTTGATGTTTAATAGGCTTTTCCTTAATCCCTCCTTATTATCCAAGATATTCGCTTATCCAAACTTCTGTCGGCCCGTTTAGCTTGGATAAGTGAGACTCTACTGTATATTACAGACTTGCTGATAAATGGATAAAATAACTGTACACTTAAGAGGAGAACCTTTAGAGAACTTTGTTAATGAATGGCAACCAATGATCCAATATCTCCATGTAAAATTAACTTTAAAATGTACCGTATATACTCGAATATAAGCCAACCCGAATATAAGCCGAGGCATCTAATTTTACCACCAAAAAAACCTGGGAAATCAAGTATAAGCCGAGGGTGGGAAATTTCAAAAATAAAAATAGATACCCAAAAATTACATTAATTGAGGCATCAGTAGGTTAAGTGTTTTTGAATATTTACATCAAGCTCTAATTTAAGATAAGACTGTCCAACTCGGATCAAATTATTATTCTCATCTTCTTCTTCAATGTAAATGTGCTTATGGATCCTTTTAATAATAGAGTTAAATAATACAGGTAATAATAATATACAGGAAAATAATACATGTAATAATAAATAGAGTAGAATAATAAATGTAATAATAATAAGATCAGAGTGAAATAATAAATTTATTATTATTATTATTATTATTATTATTAAATGTAATAGTAGCAACAATAATAGAGTACAACAATAAATGTAATAATAGAGAAAAATAATAAATGTAATAATACCAATAATAATAGAGAAAAATAATAAATGTACCATATATTCTCGAGTATAAGCTGACCCAAATAAATACAGGAAAATAATACATGTAATAATAAATACAGGAAAATAATAAATGTGATCATAATAATAATAATAAGATCAGAGTGAAATAATAAATGTATTAATAATAACAATAAAAATAGAGTAAAATAAATGTAAAGATAGCAACAATAATAGAGAAAAATAATAAATGTACCATATATTCTCGAGTATAAGCTGCCCCAAATATAAGCCAACCAGGATCCTCACCCGAGTATAAGCCGAGGGGGGCTTTTTTAGTCCTAAAAAAAGGGCTGAAAAAATAGGCTTATACTCAATTATATAGTACATAGAGGAAGTTAATAGACTGAAGGCAAGGAGGAAATGGATATTAATTTGGAGCCTATAATATTTTCATATGTACTATTCAAATAGAAGTCTGTGACCCCTTATTGAAAATATATTGTCTGAGAAATGATTGTGAAAGACTAATAGATGAAAAGTATTGCACTGTATGCAACAAACACTCACACATGTATGTATATTTGAATTAAAATAAATACTGTATGAGGAGAAAAAAAAGGAAAACAGTTAAATCGATGTGGTGTCTCTAGAAACTCCAAACATCTGTAGTGACCTTTATAAAGAATGGATTTATGTATTTATGCAAGACTTTTTGAAAGTTAGTTTTTATGATGGGAACAGTGCGGCATTTTACAACATTTGAATACAAAGCAACCACTGGGCAGACATTTGGGTTACAGTCGATGGAAAAAGTGCTTTGCAATATGATTCGTTGCCCGATATTTGTGTTTTGAAAGTCTGGGAGTGGATGTGTCCTTTCTAGGACCGAGCTTCCTTTTTCCTTGTAGGCAAAGGGTGGGGGGTCATGCCGCCCTTCCAAATGCAACTCCCGTAGTTCCTCATCGCTAACAATAGCTCTTCCTTGGAGACAAGGAAATAGCTGAATCAGATTATTATCATTAGCCAGCTGGGAGAGTTGAAGATGAGAAATCTGTTTGTGGTACAATTCTATGATAAGCGTAGAGGAAGAGGAAGGTTTGGCTTCTTTTGTGCAGAGTGCATCCTGCTCGCTCACTTGCATGAAATTGCTTGCACTCACCTTGATTCATCCCCGTCGCCTGTGGCATCCAGGTTAGTGCTTGAGCATAAGGCAGACTTTGATTTAAACAGAGCTCGACGGGCCTTGTTACCTTGGGGATGGTGGGCACTCGAGCCAAGAAAAATAATTTTGCCAAGCTCAGTTATCAGTGGATCTCAAGTTTGCCAGTGTCGTGACTTCAGAAACTGATATCTGTTGCTGATTGACTGGTTGGAAAACTCTTCGGCCATATTTTCCTTATCCATTTGACAACATGGGCAGAATTGGGATAACTATTTAAAGGCTTGTTGGTATAAAAGGACAAGGGGGTATGGAAGAGAAAAATCCAAGAACATGTTTGTTGTGTTTTTGTCCTGGGGCCGTTGCAGACTTGTACGGACTACGACAGGGCAGGAAAGTATGGAAAGAGTGAATACAGTGTTCCCTTGCTGCAGTAGAGTCTCACTTATCCAAGGTTCTGGATTATCCAATGCATTTTTGTAGTCAATGTTTTCAATATATCGTGATATTTTGGTGCTAAATTCGTAAATACAGTAATTGCAACATAGCGTTACTGCGTATTGAACTACTTTTTCTGTCAAATTTGTTGTATAACATGATGTTTTGGTGCTTAATTTGTAAAATCATAACCTAATTTAATGTTTAATAGGCTTTTCCTTAATGCCTCCTTATTATCCAACATATTCACTTATCCAAGGTTCTGCCAGCCCGTTTAGTTTGGATAAGTAAGACTCTACTGTATTATTATTATTATTATTATTATTATTGACACAACAACATTGTATGACACAGCAAACAAGATAGATATGCTGGATTTCATATCACAAAATCACAAGTCGAACACTTCCCAAGTGTTTAGGACTGTGTGATGTATTTTCGGATGATGCGCGCAAATCCCAGTATTTATTATTATTATTATTATTTGCGGTTCGCTATTTGCACCCTCGCTGTTTCATGGGTTTTCAATAAATATTAATGTATACATTTATTGCGGTATTTTCGCTGTTTCACGGGTTTTATTAAGGTTTTTCAAGTGAAATATGGTAAAAAAATAATAAAGGGTTTTGGAAGGGGGGAAAGGGAGAAATAAAGGGGGAAGGGGAGTTATTTAGCTTACATTCTTCTTCTCTGCCAGTGTTGTGTATATTGTAACTGCTAAAATAAAGTATAAATATTAAAATAAATATAGTGTCCCTACTTTGCGGATTTTCACTTATTGTGGGTGGTCCTGGAACGTAACTCCCACAATAAGTGAGGGGCTGGATGGCCATCTGTCGGGGGTGCTTTGATTGAGATTTTCCTGCTTCTTGCAGGGGGTTGGATTGGATGGCGCGTGAGGTCTCTTCCAACTCTACGATTCTATGATTCTAGGGAACACTGTATTGAAAGGTAGATTGCTATAAGCTGTCTTTCCTAAAGCTTGCAAAATATGTCTGGCTTTATAGTCCAGGTTAGTATTGGGATTTGCCAGAGACACTTTAAAATGACCATTGCAAAGCCCCTGATATTCACTAAGACCTTATAGCTAGGCTTTGGAGAGCAGGATACTCCCATGGCGTCATTTATCACTTTTTCTGTTTCTCTCCTCCTGATCCTTGCCTTTCACCACAGTTCGCTGTTGGGTGACTAGCTGTGCGTATGAGCCGCTGTCACGGTCTAAGGGTTGCTATGGGAGCAAATAAGAGACCGGGGCCAGCCAGTCCATACAAAGATATATGAGTTCTCTATGATGACACTAACTGGCCATATAAGGGATTGGAGACACAGAGGAGGATATGGTTCCTCGTTCCTACCTGCTGCTTCTTTCCGAGCTTGGGTGAACCATTCCTGAGGTGGCCTGATGTCAAGAGGTGGACTCAATGTAGCCTGGTGTGATTTCTACTTGTGATGAGGGATTTGTTGTTTTTGTGCGCTTTCCAAATGTGGAGAAATGTTATGTTGCTCCTTCGGGGAAGATCCTTTTCGGCTGGCTGTGCTTCCTGGAGAAGCGTGTGTCATTTCGCTTCGGATGAGCTCTTGTCTGTTGCAGTGAGCGATCATGCCTTTGGACCTTTAATTGAAAGCTTTGCCAACTGTCCGGTTTTTGTGTTTTCATTTTGGCTGTGAGGGACGCTTTCCCAGTATAAGACAGAGTTTGCTGAAATCTAAATAGGGAAATAACGTAGTATAACGTAGTATGAGAAACTGTCCAAGTTCGTTTGCCAATAAGGCCACATTTTCCTTGCACCGTCTGTAATGAATAGATGTTCAAAGTCACTATCGATGTTGGTTTCAAGAAACTCATGTCATCTGTTTGCACATCTCCCTGTATAATCTATATACAGTAGAGTCTCACTTATCCAACATAAACGGGCTGGCAGAATGTTGGATAAGCAAATATGTTGGATAATAAGGAGGCATTAAGGAAAAGCCTATTAAACATCAAAATAGGTTATGATTTTACAAATGAAGCACCAAAACATCATGTTAGACAACAAATTTGGCAGAAAAAGTAGTTCAATACGCAATAATGCTATGTAGTAATTACTGTATTTATGAATTTAGCACCAAAATATCACAATATATTGAAAACATTGACTACAAAAATGCGTTGAATAATCCAGAACGTTGGATAAATGAGTGTTGGATAAGTGAGACTCTACTGTATATAAAAATGTAATGTACGTTTGTAGGACTGAGTAAACAGCAGAGCTTCGCTTATCCAACCTTCACTTATGCAACGTTCTGGATTATCCAACATCCAGATCCACAGCTGTTTCTCTAGGCAGCAAGGACTGAATTTTTTACGGATTTAACTTCCAACAATGTTGTTACTGTAACTTCATTTTATGCAATTCTATCTTTATTTGTAGCCAATTTTTAGTAGTCAATGTTTTTGTAGTCAATGTTTTCAATACATTGTGATGTTTTGATGCTAAATGTGTAAATACAGTAATTACTGCATAACGTTGCAGTGTATTGAACTGCTTTTTCTGTTAATTTGTTGTAAAACATGATGTTTTGGTGCTTAATTTGTAAAATCATAACGCAATTTGACATTTAATAGGGTTTTCCTTAATCCCTCCTTATTATCCAACATTTTCTCTTATCCAATGTTCTACTGGATAAGTGAGACTCTACTGTATTTCTGTTCTTCCTTCCTGTTACATTGTTTTTCTGTTCTTCTTTCTGGCCTGATAGTTATTACCAGTATTTATAAATTACCTCCACATATTCTAATGGATTAAATTATGAAACATTCTATAAAAATGTTTCCTTCCTTCTTTTTTCAAGTTTAGAAATGGCTCCCAGTTCTTGATTATTTTATGTGTTTTTTCTTTGTTCTTCATTGCTAATTTGTCCATTTCTGCTAGTTTACAGACTTTAACCATCTATTCTTCTCTATTGTTGAGAGGTCCCACCTTTTTCCAAAACTGTGCATATAATATCTTTGCTGCTATTATTCTGTAGTGCAATATTTTACAGTTTAATTATTTTGTTTGGGTTGACATTCCCAATTTAAAGTTATTTGGGATCCAATTGCATCTTTGATTGAAAGCTTTTAAGCAGAGGCTTGGATGACCGTCTGTCAGGAGTGCTTTGAACGTGCTTTTCCTGCACAGCGGAATAAGGTTGGACTGGATGTCCCATATTGTCTGTTCCAATTCTATGCTTCTATGAAGCATGTTGTAGCAATATCTGCCCAAGGGCAGGTAGATCTCAGGTCAAATCCACCTTTGATTCCGAAGCCGATTGCGTGGCTTTGGGCGTAAGGCTCCTCCCGGCCTAATCCACCTTTAAACTTGTTGAGAGTGCAGAATAAATTGGGTGGAGAACCATGAATGACGTGTAATAAAGAAATTCAAACAAATTGCATTTTGCAGTTTGCACTTTATCATGCTTGAGCGAGTCGGCTGGACTTGTTTGACGGCCTTGGTCTTTGTTACACACTGCTCTGTATGCAGCAAAGCGAGAGATCTCCCCTGCTTACGGTGCAAGCATACCTGGAATGTCTTTCAGCTATTTTTTTGAGCAAAAGGAGGGAACAATAAAAAGGGAATTACTAGCATGTTTACAACTTCCATGTCAAGTGAGTTCAAGGTTTGTTTGGGGTTTTCTAAAGCTTTCTTTTCTTTGTCTGCTTGGAGTAGGAGGGAAGGAGAGGAGGGAAGAAGCATAATAATAATAATAATAATAATAATAATAATAATAATAATAATAATAATAATAATAATGGAGTACCACCTCCCAGCAATAAAGAACTGGTGGGATCACAAACCTGCAAAAGTATTGGAAAATGAGCACGCAAAGATACTGTGGGACTTCCGAATCCAGACTGACAAAGTTCTGGAACACAACACACCAGACATCACAGTTGTGGAAAAGAAAAAGGTTTGGATCATTGATGTTGCCATCCCAGGTGACAGTCGCATTGACGAAAAACAACAGGAAACACTCAGCCGCTATCAGGACCTTAAGATTGAACTTCAAAAACTCTGGCAGAAACCAGTGCAGGTGGTCCCGGTGGTGATGGGCACACTGGGTGCCGTGCCAAAAGATCTCAGCCGGCATTTGGAAACAATAGACATTGACAAAATCACGATCTGCCAACCGCAAAAGGCCACCCTGCTGGGATCTGCACGCATCATCCGAAAATACATCACACAGTCCTAGACACTTGGGAAGTGTTCGACTTGTGATTTTGTGATACAAAATCCAGCATATCTATCTTGTTTGCTGTGTCATAATAATAATAATAATAATAATAATAATAATAATCCTAGACACTTGGGAAGTGTCCGACCTGTGTTCCAGTACAACAGCCAGCAGAGTGTCTGCTGTGGACTCATCTTTTTGTTTCAAATAACAATAATAGTAATAATAATAATAATAATAATAATAATAATAATAATAATAATAATATCACACAGTCCTAAACACTTGGGAAGTGTTTGACTTGTGGTTTTGTAATGCGAAATCCAGCATATAGATCTCGTTTGCTGTGTCATACTATATCTTTGTGTCAATATAATAATAATAATTTATTTTTCTATCCCGCCACCATCTCCCCAAAAGGACTCGGGGCGGCTAACATGGGTCCAAGCCCAAAATAGAGACAAAGTATAACAAGATTATAAACAGTATCAATAACTAAGAAACAATGATCATAACAATCAAATAAAATAAACAATTATGTTTATCTTTATGTCGCTTTCAGCACTGTTTACATCAGGCATGGGCCAACTTTGGCTCTCTTTCCAGGTGTTTTGGACTCTCAACTCCAACTCTGGAAGGCTGTTAGGAATTGTGGAAGTTGGAGTCCTGGAGGGAGGAGGGCCGAAGTTGGCCCAGGCCTGGTCGACATCATAGTTTCCAATGAAAGCGTTTCCTCCCTTTGATGTTCTTGCTCCCTCTCTGCCAGCCCCGAGGCCATATCAGAGACACCAGTCCTCTCAAATCTAGGACATTGGGTTGGAAATTAGGGCACGGTGAATCATTTTGAGCTCAGAAGAAATGACAAATAATATTTAATCCCGGGAGCCAGAAATAGGACTTGCCATAATTAAAACCTAGAGCATGTTTACATACGTTAGAATCAGCTGCTAATAATATAGTTAACGTTTCAAATATGGCCCCGTAATTTAGTTCTAGATTGAAATTTCTGTTGTTATGATTAGCTTCACTCCTTTTTTTAATCCGTGAAATGGAAAGCCCATCGCCTGATTGATGGGTTATTGAGGGAATAATGATATGTAGTGTGTAGCTCATCCAAGAATGGAAAATTTGATTTTAAAAAAATGACTTGCTGGCTTTGATGACTTTCTAAAGCAAGATGAGAATGGACTAATCACTCTAAAGCAGAGGTCCCCAAACTTTTAAAACAGAGGGCCAGTCCACAATCTTTCAGACTGTTGAGGGGCCAAATTATCATTTTGAAAAAAAAACACAAACAAATTCCTATGCACACTGCACATATCTTATATGTAGTGCAAAACAACAACAATAACAATGAAAGAACAATACAATATTTAAAAATGAAAACAATTTTAACCAACATAAACCTATCAGGCTTTCAATAGGAAGTGTGGGTTTGATTCTGGCAAATGAGATAGTCAGGTTAATTAGGATTGTTGTTGTTGTGTGTCTTCAAGTCATTTCAGACTCTGGGTGAGTCTAAGTCTAAAATTATTTATTTATTCATTTACTACATTTATATCCCACCCTTCTCACCCCGAAGGGAACTCAGAGCAGCTGTATGTACATACAGTAGATTATATTATTAGCATAGCACAATATTAGCATTATATATTACTATATTGAACTATACCACTATACTGTATTATATGTAATATATAACATATATTAATTTTATTATATAGTATTATTATTAGTATTATATGATTAAAACTGATATAAAATATATTATAAATGAGGGTGGGGGGGCAGGTATATGAAGACCAAAATCCACTGCTTGTGGTGATATGAAAATAATCAAACAAACTCAATGTACAGTAGAGTTTCACTTATCCAACACTTGCTTATCCAACATTCTGGATTATCCAACGCATTTTTGTAGTCAATGTTTTCAATATATCGTGATATTTTGGTGCTAAATTCATAAATACAGTAATTACTACATAGCATTACTGCATATTGAACTACTTTTTCTGCCAAATTTGTTGTCTAACATGATGTTTTGGTGCTTCATTTGTAAAATCATAACCTAATTTGATGTTTAATAGGTTTTTCCTTAATGCCTCCTTATTATCCAACATATTCGCTTATCCAACATTCTGCCGGCCCGTTTATGTTGGATAAGTGAGACTCTACTGTATATACAAAAGACAGGACTGCCCCAATCGTATATAAGTAGAAGTCAGCGGTTCTTCTCTTGAAGTATAAGGACAAGTTTTTCATGTGAGTAAATGTCTTGTTCTTTATTATATATGAGTAGACTCCATTTTCCATACAACTTGGCTCAAACCTGCAACCGGTTTGCAAACCTGCAAATATTATGTTATAAACGAGGGCGGGGAGCCAGATATATGACCTTGGTGGGCCGCATCCGGCCCCCGGGCCTTAGTTTGGGGGCCCCTGGTATTATTATTAGTATTATATGATTAAAACTGATATAAATAAAATATTACATTATAAATGAGGGCGGGGGGCCAGGTATATGACCTTGGAGGGCCGCATCTGGCCCCCGGACCTTAGTTTGGGGACCCATGCTCTACAGCATGTCGTTGGATTGCAAATCCCAGCATTGCTCCTCTGGAGTAGTCAACGAGTGTTCTTGCAACACATCTACACACTGCAGCCAACTCACTAATGGGATGCATTGTTTGGAAAATTCTGGTTTGGCGTCTCCAGCACGAGAATGCATATTTGGTTTCTGTACTTAAATATAGAGAATTTCACTGCCAAAATGTTGGCTGATAAACTAAGCATAGCGATTATTTGTGCAGCGTCTGTGTAGAAGTGATCGGCTTTGTTGGAGGTGCTATCTGCACTCATAAACTCATGGCTTTTCAAGGTACGAGGGTTGAATGAAAAGTAATGCCTCCACTTTCGTTACTTAGGTTTGGATGGGAATATTTTAATGAATCAAACACAGAAATAATCCTTAGAACGTGCTGTTTACTATTCACTTTTCTACATAATCACCAGACAAATGGATAAATTTCTGCCAATGATGAACAAGTTTTCTGAAGCCGACACGGAAGAAGTTGACACTCTTGCTGTGTTTTATCCTTCTGTTTTAACCCTGTTGTACATCATAATCATCATCACCATTATTTCTTTTCATCCTGAAGAATAATAATGATGATGTACATTTGTAGAAGGCAGTGTTGGGTGATGTGTATCCTATTCCATGTCTTATGGGATATGGATGCCAGAGGTTGCATTTTGTTGTCACCAGAATATGAAAAATGCATTGCTTTACCTCTTTCTCTAGACCAGTGGTTCTCAACCTGTGGGTCTCCAGATGTTTTGACCTTCAATTCCCATAAATCATAACAGTTAGTAAACTGGTTGGGATTTCAGGGAGTTGTAGGCCACAGGTTGAGAACTACTGCTCTAGACAGATGTTCCAGACTTTAATCTACAGGGCTAAATGTGGTTTTGAATTGTTTTCAAGAAATAGGCAACGCTTGTTTGACATTTCTATATTTTGGGATTTTTTTTAGCGTCGAAAACTATCCTAATTTTTTTTCTTGTAGTAGTCAATTTGGGAGCCCGCAGTGGCACAGTGTGTTAAAGCGCTGAGCTGCTGAACTAAAGGTTGCAGGTTCGAATCCAGGGAGCGGAGTGAGCGCCCACTGTTAGCTCCAGCTTCTGCCAACCTAGCAGTTCGAAAACATGCAAATGTGAGTAGATCAATAGGTATCGCTCCTGCGGGAAGGTAACAGCGCTCCATGCAGTCATGACCTTGGAGGTGTCTACGGACAACGCCGGCTCTTCAGCTTAGAAATGGAGATGAGCACCAACCCCCAGAGTCAGACACGACTGGACTTAATGTCAAGGGAAACCTTTAATTGCTGTTAAACCTTACATTAATATTCTACTTTTTTTAGTCACTGTGTTACTATTCAATTTTTGTGTTTTACCTTTTTTAACAGACCGTACACTCTGCCCACTAGGCAGTTCCAAAGTCAAATAAACAAACTGTTTTTCCAAAATACAGGACGGCACTGGAAATGTTGTCCACCATCTGTAATCTATGTCTGTTTTGCATGTGCACTGAGGAGGCACTGTTGCTTTTGCATTTAGTGTATCTGGTTTCCCTCCACAAATGCATTTGGCATGCTGCTGTTCCATGAAATGGCTAATGCTGTGAATAAGATGTCTGTTTCTTCCTGCTCGGGCTGCCTGTTTGTACAGCTGGTGCCTCAAGCTATTTCTTCCATGTTAACAACACTAGCTTCTTAAGCAAAACGTTTGGCGACATTGTGCCGCGTTAGAACAAGTCCCATATTATGCTGCTCTATTCATTGATCTCATCTCTTTGGATATTATATTAGCTGATTGATAAACATATCCTCTGTTTGCCCTTTGGAGCACGACTTTGCTGCCAGACCCTTCAGTATATAGCAGGCCAGTCAGTAATGCACCTGAGATGAATATATTTCAAATCTGATTTGTTTCTGAAAATTGAGGTTGTATCTTACCGCGTTACCAACAATCCATAGATTGTTTCCCCTTTCTATTAATGCTATCCTATAAAACAATTGACACAGTTTGTTGATAAACTGGAAAATACATCATATTGAAGTAATGCTATTCACCGTAATGGATGTTTCTACAGAATTTGCATTTTTGTTTTTGGAATTATGTGCTCGTTGATCCTGTGCAATCATTGCTGTTGATACTTGGCGAAAACGAACTCCCTGCTTATAAATCAGGAGCAAAAAAATGATCTTAGATGTACCTTAAGGGCCAGGCTGTGGCACAGCTGGTTAGTAGCCAGCTGCAATAAATCACTACTGACCGAGGTCATGAGTTTGAAGCCAGCCCACTCGGATTGAGCCTCCGACCATTAAAAATAGCCTAGCTCGTTGTTGACCTAAGCAACCCGAAAGATACAAAAATAAAGTTATGATGATGATGATGATGATGATTATGTTGGTTCATTTGATAAGGGTGAAAGGCTGTATTATATGCTCTGGCCATTGCTTTTATTATGGTGATGATGTTGGCAACAAAGAAAGTACCATATATACTCAAGTATAAGCCGGGTTTTTCAGCCCTTCTTTAGGGCTGAAAAAGCCCCCCTCGGCTTATACTCGAGTGAGGGTCCTGGTCGGCTTATTTTCGGGTAGGCTTATACTCGAGTATATATATATATATATATATATATGTGTGTGTGTATATATATATATATATATATATATATATATATATATATTTTTACTTACAGCATTTATATTCCGCCCTTCTTTCTCACCCCGAAGGGGACTCAGGGCGGATCACATTACACATATAGGCAAACATTCAATGCCTTTTAACATAGAACAAAGACAAGACAGACATAGGCTCCAAGCGGGCCTCGAACTCATGACCTCCTGGTCAGAGTGATTCATTGCAGCTGGTTGCAGCTGGCTTGCTCTCCAGCCTGCGCCACAGCCCGTACATTTATCATTTTCTCATATTATTATTGTTATATTATATTTATTATTTTACTCTATTTATTGTAATTATTACATTTATTATTATTTATTATTACAGTAGAGTCTCACTTATCCAACACTCGTTTATCCAACGTTCTGGATTATCAAACGCATTTTTGTAGTCAATGTTTCCAATACATCGTGATATTTTGGTGCTAAATTCGTAAATACAGTAATTGCTACATAGCATTACTGCGTATTGAACTACTTTTTCTGTCAAATTTGTTGTATAACATGATGTTTTGGTTCATAATTTGTAAAATCATAACCTAATTTGATGTTTAATAGGCTTTTCCTTAATCCCTCCTTATTATCCAACATATTCGCTTATCCAACATTCTGCCGGCCCATTTACGTTGGATAAGCGAGACTCTACTGTATTTATTATTTTACTCTATTTATTGTAATTATTACATTTATTATTTTACTCTATTATTACAGTAGAGTCTCACTTATCTAGCACTCGCTTATCCAATGTTCTGGATTATCCAACGCATTTTTGTAGTCAATGGTTTCAATTCATCGTGATATTTTGGTGCTAAATTCGTAAATACAGTAATTGCTACATAGCATTACTGCGTATTGAACTACTTTTTCTGTCAAATTTGTTGTATAACATGATGTTTTGGTTCTTAATTTGTAAAATCATAACCTAATTTGATGTTTAATAGGCTTTTCCTTAATCCCTCCTTATTATCCAACATATTTGCTTATCCAACATTCTGCCAGCCCGTTTATGTTGGATAAGTGAGACTCTACTGTATATTTATTATTTTACTCTGATATTATTATTATTACATTTATTATTTTACTCTATTATTGTTGTTATTATTACATTTATTATTTTATTATTATTGAAGGATATTTACATTTACATTGAAGACTGTTAGAATAATGATTTAATCAGAGTTGGACAGCCTTATCTTAAATTATAGTTTTATGTAAATATTCAAAAACATTTCACCCACTGATGCCTGAATTAATGTAATTTTATTGGGATCTATTTCGAAATTTACCAGTAGCGGCTCATCTATTCCAGCCCTAGGCATTGGAAGAATCACTTCCAATACAGATAGAGAACAATAGCAAAAAGCCTTGTTTCTAAGTTTCAGGTGCCTTTTGTCTGCCTGCATTGTGCTTGAAAGTGTGCAGCTTTCTAGACTATTGTTAACTGACCTTGGAGTCAGTCGAATTTTGAATAAGAAATACTTCTGTTTTGTACTTCTCTTGTGTTGAAGATGACCTCTATTCTACATGAATGTTTGCAAAGTGTGACTGGTGTTAACACAAGGCCAGGAATCTCACGGATTTCCTCGCGCAGCTTTGAAATTATAGTGTTCAGAATCTCAGACTCTAGAAATGCTATTAGCAATTGCCAGTGCAGCTATAATTTGTCATGCAAAGGTCTCCACTTCAGTTTCATTTCTCATGCAACTGTCAGGGATTTCTTATAATTTTCTTTCTTTCTTTTCTTCTTTTGCAATGGCTGTCTGCATTTCTTTATGGTTCTCTTGTGTGGTGTATCATGTTGGTATCATGTAACAGTGAGTCCCAATGATCTCTTAATCATAATAATTCTGCTGCCATGCAGTTTCTGTCCGTGGTGCTGTAGATTACTGTTGCTGTTTTGGCAGATCTTTTCTAAGTTACTTTGGAGCTCTTCTTTGAGAGACATCATATTTCATTGAATGGCCAGGGCTCAATACTATGCAATGCTGGGATTTGTAATTTGGTGAGGCATTAGTTTTCTTTGGTTGAGGAGGCTCAAGACCTTGCAAAACAACATGGGAGTTAAAGTCCAAAACACCTGGAGGGAGGGCCGAAGTTGGCCCATGCCTGTTCTGTGGCAACCAACGGCGGTGGCTGAGTGCGTGAAGGAAAGCCGCTCAGCACATGGGCCTGGACACATGTTTCAGGAATTGGCCCTGGTCCTGAAACACACGCGCTCTCTCTCCGGCTTAGCCCTCTTAATGTCTTGCCTTTTCGGGACGGAGGATCGGCACTAGGCGACAGGAACGGATTTGACTCTCCCCCCTTCCAGAGCCTGATCTTGTTTGTGCCATCAAAAAAAGGCAGGCTCTCAGTTTGGGTGAGCTCCTATTCTGTTTAAACTGGGCAAAGCTGACTGATTGTCTTATGCAGGGGTCCCCAAACTAAGGCCCGGGGGCCGGATGCGGCCCTCCAAGGTCATTTACCTGGCCCCCGTCCTCAGTTTTATAATATAATATTTTATATCATTTTAAATAATATATTGCCTATACATATAATATTGATAATATGTTATACAATATAATACTAATAATAATACCATATAATAATATTAATTATATGTTATATATTACATATAATTTCGAAAACATGCCAATGTGAGTAGATCAATAGGTACCGCTCCGGCAGGAAGGTAACGGCACTCCATGCAGTCATGCTGGCCACATGACCTTGGAGGTGTCTATGAACAACGCTGGCTCTTTGGCTTAGAAATGGAGATGAGCACCAACCCCCAGAGTCAGACATGACTGGACTTAACGTTAGGGGAAACCTTTACCTTTACCTTATATTACATATAATATTACAGTATCGTGGTATAATTCAATATAGTAATATATAATGCTAATATTGTGCTATGCTAATAATATAATATATTGTATGTATATACAGCTGCTCTGAGTCCCCTTCGGGGTGAGAAGTGCGGGATATAAATGTAATAAATAAATGTAGTAAATGAATGAATAATTTTAGACTTAGGCTCGGCCAAAGTCTGAAATGACTTGAAGGCACACAACAACAACAACCCTAATTAACTTGACTATCTCATTGGCCAGAAGCAGGCCCACACTCCTGATAGGTTTATGTTGGTTACAATTGTTTTCATTTTTAAATATTGTATTGTTCTTTCATTGCTGTTGTTCTTTTGCACTACAAATAAGACATGTGCAGTGTGCATAAGAATTTGTTCGTTGTTTTTTTTTTCTCCAAATGATAATTTGGCCCCTCCACAGTCTGAAGGATTGTGGACCGGCCCTCTGCTTTAAAAGTTTGAGGACCCCTGGTCTTATGGGTCTGGTTGGCTTATGGGTCCGGCCCCCTTGCCAGGCTCTGTTAGAGGCAAACCCCTCTCCTCCCTTCATTGGGGAACATCTTGTCTCTGTGGCTCCCAGATCCGTGGCCTCTGCGCTTTCTCTGTTGATCTCCCAGGTGCCCTTAATTGGATGTGGCACCGGGAAAGGCAAGAATAAGCTCAGCACAGTCGTTGGTTTCCTTCCCCCTCTTGTTTGCACTTAATGTACGAAGAGGGGGATTTCACCTGGAAGGAAGCAAGCGTGGCTCTTTTGGGAAGTGTGAAGAGCCCTCTCCATGGGACTGGCAGGCCTCCTTTCTCATATCTTGTTGTAAGTGCTGCTCGGGATGGAGGGGAGGGAAACGTTGCTGTAATTGTGTTGTCGAAGGCTTTCATGGCCGGGATCACAGGGTTGTTATATGTCTTTTGGGCTGTCTGGCCATGTTCCAGAAGTATTCTCTCCTGACGTTTCGCCCACATCTATGGCAGGCATCCTCAGAGGTTGTGAGGTATGGATAAAGCGGTGTGAGTTTAGGAAAGCCTGAAATTGCTTGCACTCACCTTGATTCATCCCCGTCACCTGTGGCATCCAGGTTAGTGCTTGAGCATAAGACAGACTTTGATTTAAACAGAGCTCGATGGGCCTTGTTACCTTGGGGATGGTGGGCACTCGAGCCAAGAAAAATAATTTTGCCAAGCTCAGTTATCAGTGGATCTCAAGTTTGCCAGTGTCGTGACTTCAGAAACTGATATCTGCTGCTGATTGACTGGTTGGAAAACTCTTCGGCCACATTTTCCTTATCCATTTGACAACATGTGCAGAAATAGGATAACTATTTAAAGGCCTGTTGATTTAAAAGGGTGGGGTGGGGGTATGGAAGAGAAAAAAACCCAAGAACATGTTTGTTGTGTTTTTGGGTTGTTGTATGTATTCCGGGCTGTCTGGCCATGTTCCAGAAGCATTCTCTCCTGACGTTTCGCCCACATCTATGGCAGGCATCCTCAGAGGTTGTGAGTGTTTTTGGGTTGTTGTATGTATTCCGGGCTGTCTGGCCATGTTCCAGAAGCATTCTCTCCTGACGTTTCGCCCACATCTATGGCAGGCATCCTCAGAGGTTGTGAGGTATGGCGAAACTAAGCAAGGAAGATTAATAGGTTAAATTGAATTGAATTAATTATATATACGTTTTAAGGTTTTTATAATGTTTATAATTTTTAAGGTTTTAAACAATGTTTTTAAGGGATTTGTTTATATTGTTTTGTTTTTATGATTGCATTTTGGGCGTTAAATTTTGCCAATTTTTGTAAGCCGCCCTGAGTCCCCTCGGGTGAGAAGGGCGGGGTATAAATGTTGTAAATAAATAAATAAATAATATATATATATCTGTGGAAAGTCCAGGGTATGAGAAGAACTCTTTGTCAGTCGGAAGCCAGTGTGAATGTTGACTTTCCGCAGATATATATTAACTTTCCTTGCTAAGTTTCTCCATACCTCACAACCTCTGAGGATGCCTGACATAGATGTGGGCGAAACGTCAGGAGAGAATACTTCTGGAACATGGCCACACAGCCCGAAAGACATACAACAACCCTGTTGCCGTAATTGCTTCATAACAGATTGGTTTATTTCTTCTCGAAACACTCTTCCAGGCATAATTAACTGTAACACTTGGAATGTAGTAATTACTCACGAAACCTACAAAGGGAAGCCAAAATAGGTGCTTAACTATATGTTTCTAGTCATTAAATCCCCCGTTCATATTTCCCTCCCCACATTGTTATTGCAGCAGTACCGGGCCTCCTAAATTAGATTAATTCACGCAGTGATTCATTTCTCTATGGGGAGGGCTCCTTCTTGGCCTCACTCTCCCCAAGGCATGTATTTACTGCAATTTGCATTATTGTTTCTGAAACATCAGGCAGGTCTTATTTTGACACGCCACCTCTTCGTGGGACCTCCTCCTGTTCCCCACAAATTTCATAAACCACTAAACCCAAGCCTTTGAATAATGTTGTTACCGTAACTTCATTTTATGCAATTCTGTCTCTATTTGTAGCCAATTTTTTAGTAGTCAGTGTTTTTGTAGTCAATGTTTTCAAAACATTGCAACGTTTTGGTGCTAAATTTGTAAATACAGTAATTGCTACATAATGTTAGCGTGCATTGAACTGCTTTTTCTGTCGATTTGTAGTAAAAGATGATGTTTTGGTGCTAAATTTGTAAATACAGTAGAGTCTCACTTATCCAAGACTCGCTTATCCAACGTTCTGGATTATCCAACGCATTTTTGTAGTCAATGTTTTCAATGCATTGTGATATTTTGGTGCTAAATTCGTAAATACAGTAATTACTACATAGCATTAATGTGTAATGAACTACTTTTTCTGTCATATGTGTTGTATAACATGATGTTTTGGTGCTTAAATTTGTAAAATCATAACCTAATTTGATGTTTAATAGGCATTTTCTTAATCTCTCCTTATTATCCAACATATTCGCTAATAATAATAATAATAAAACTTTATTTATACCCGCCACCATCTCCCCAATGGGGACTCGGGGCGGCTTACATGGGGCCATGCCTGGGAAAAATACAATATAACACAATATAAAAACAACAACGTTATCCAACGTTCTGCCGGCCCATTTATGTTGGATAAGTGAGACTCTACTGTACAGTAATTGCTACATCATGTTACCATGTATTGAACTGCTTTTTCTGTTGATTTGTTGTAAAGCATGATGATTTGGTGCTTAATTTGTAAAATCATAACGTAATTTGACGTTTAATAGGCTTTTCCTTAATCCCTCCTTATTATCCAACATTTTCCCTTATTCAACATTCTGCCGTTTATGTTGAATAAACGAGACATTATATGGCAGTGTACATCTCACCTTAGTTTAGAGCAAATCTTGATTAATATTATCTGTGTTTAACATAGATAAATGTTATCTATGTTCAGCTTTCTCCGTGGCTTAGGTTATTAACTAGAATTCCATATATGGGGGGCCTCCGGTGGCGAAGTGGTCGCAGGTTCGAATCCGGGGAGTGGAGTGAGCACCTGCTGTTAGCTCCAGCTTCTGCCAACCTAGCAGTTCAAAACATGCAAATGTGAGTAGACAAATAGGTACCACTTCGGCGGGACGGTAACGGTGCTCCATGCAGTCATGCCGCTCCATGACCTGGAGATGTCTGTGGACAACGCCGGCTCTTCGGCTTAGAAATGGAAATGAGCACCAACCCCCAGAGTTGATCACGACTGGACTTAATGTCAGGAGAAACCTTTACCTTTACCTACCATAGATGGGGAAGAATTATTAAGGAGCAATCTGTATTTGGTCTTTTCTGAAGATCACTTTTCACTGACCTTGATTTATCCTGAGTGAACAGTGCATTCACATTTTGCCGTGATTTATTTTTTTCAAACCCCTGGAAATAGCTGTTCATGCCCTCAAACTGTATGTGTGACAAACCTTGCAATACAGTGATGTGAAGCAACCCGTTAAATCGGCAGAAAGAAATGTCAATGCTGCTGTCTTTTTGAGAATACTGACACAGTAGGAGCAACAAAAGTATTAATAAGAGTCTTCCACAATTCTAGATCCAATAGCAGTTTTGAAGTTTCCAGGGGAATTATGATTATCTGTACACATGTCTGTAAAATGTAGAGTGTCAATGTGACAAAACACATGTCATATTAGTCTACTTGTCAGGGAGATTAAGTGAGCTGAGGCTTCTGGTCAAGTGAATTGCCAGTGACCGTTTCTTTCCTCCATTGTCATGTGTGAAATGGCCTTGAGGATGTGTCATTGCTGACTGAATCCTCATTTCCGTCCCACTCCATGGTAGGCGACTGTGTGATGTAGTTGCCTCATTGTTGGATTTGTAGGACCGAGCCCTGAGTTCAAAGCCACATGGAAGGGCTCCGCTAAGGGGGAGGGAGGAGGAGGAGAAGCAGCAGTCAGGAGGCTTGTTGTCACCTTTTGTGGGTAGTCAACCTCTCCCCTCCCAACATCCCCGTTGCTTCGGCATTAGATGAGACTTTCGCGAGACCACTTGCTCTCTTTGCAATGCCATAGTGTAATGAAGTACGACTTTTGGTTTACAGATGTTATGTTTAATTGTGTGTTTATGTTTTAAAAGGGTAAATATTACAGTTATTGCATCTCAGCACTCAGAGGCTGGTTGCCATGGAGAAGTAGGCGGAGCCAACTGCTGTTTATTTGAAGAAGTTCAGAGTTTAAAAAAGAAAGTCAGTCTGTGCTCTGATGAGGCACTGGGAAGATTGATTCCAGGTTGATGGGATCCAGGAGACTCAATTGTTCATTTTGAGAAGGATTTAAATAAGTTTGGTGACTTATTTAATGTAGTCTGTGTCCTGGGCAGGCACAGAGAATCTGTGATAGTATATCACAGGGGTGACTGTGGTTTGAAGTCACTGGATAGTCCAAGTTTCAGACTTTGGGAACCAATCCCAGCTGGACTCACAGAGATCCATTGAAGTAACAGAAAGGAGCAGAGGAATAGGATTTAACCACTTTAAGTAAAAGAAGTGACACTTTAGAGAGTTTGATTCATCTCATTCTAGTATTGTAACTGTTAATAAGAATACCTCTAAGTGAAAAACAACATTGTAACCACTAAGCTCTGTGCCTGAATAAACTTGTTATTGTTCTTCCAACATCTAAGCCTCTGACGCATATATTCTAAACCAAGTTACACTACCATCTAAAGTGAATAAGAAGAAGAAAGGAAAAACATAGGAAAAGGTCTCTTCCCTGAGTCTTTGGTGGCTGCATCTTTCCAAATTGGTGGCAGTTGTTATTAGATCTTTACAAATTTGGAGCAGTGGGTGGGATAAAAAGATTCCCCCCTTGCCTTAAGGAACCTTAGTCGTTCATAGACCCCTTTACACATAGTAATGGTGAGGCCACGGACCACGTTTTAGTTCTTGGGGACCACTGGTGGTCTACGGACCACAAGTTAGGAACCACGGATTTAAAGGTTGCCAGTGAAGCATTTCTCAGCCGTTTTAGGGGTGTCTTTGAATGCAACCTACAAGCATCTCATCCTTTTCTAGAGTCTTGCCATTTCCTTCTCATTTCAAGACTGAACGTGTCAGCATCCCACCTTCCTTCCCATTGTTCCCTTCCGTACAATAGTTAGGAATCTTGCAACACTTTTCCTGACTCGGACACCTCTGTCCATAAATGTTTGGGAAACTCCTAAGCAATGCGTTTTGTAGCCCTGGGGATGTTTTTTTGTCCAGACGGAGCAGATTTCCTGGGACACGTGGCCTGGAAAAGAGCCCTGCGTTACTGAGCGGTATTTGAGACTTGCAGCTTAGCTTGGGTTATCCTGCCTCTATTTATAGATGCTCTTGCACCCAGCTTTCTTTCCCCCTAGGTAAAGCTTTTCTGAGCCATGCTGGCAAGCTTCATATCCCCCTTCCCGCAAGGCAAATGCTTGCATGCTCAGCAATGGATCCGGGCTTCCTCTCTACAGCAGCATATTTTGCCCTGGCATAGCTGGGGCCTGGCACGCAGCGGGCACCTTGCTTTGCTGAATAAGGACAGTTGCTTAACTTTCCCTTTCCGTTTAGCAAGAAAGGTGACCGGCTTTGCCTTTCTCATCCCGGCAGGAACCGTTTTTGGCTAAATGACCTCTCCAAAATGAGGGTGCGCATGAGATTCGTGTCATACAGTCATCTCAGTGCTGAAGCTGCTTCTGGAGCTGCACCTGGAGCTCCTCTTTGAGCAATGCCATCTCTCATTTACCATATATACTCGAGTATAAGCCGAGTTTTTCAGCCCTTCTTTAGGGCTGAAAAAGCCCCCCTCGGCTTATACTTGAGTGAGGATCCTGGTTGGCTTATATTCAGGTCAGCTTATACTCGAATATATACGGTACATTTATTATTTTTCCTATTATTACTATTATTACATTTATTATTTTACTCTAGTATAATTATTACATGTATTATTTTACTTTATTATTAGTTGCTATTACATTTATTATTTTACTCTAATTATTATTATAGAGGCTCACTTATCCAAGCCTCGCTTATCCAAGCTTCTGGATTATCCAAGCCATTTTTGTAGTCAATGTTTTCAATATATCATGATATTTTGGTGCTAAATTCATAAATACAGTAATTACTACATAGCATTACTGCGTATTGAACTACTTTTTCTGCCAAATTTGTTGTCTAACATGATGTTTTGGTGCTTAATTTGTAAAATCATAACCTAATTTGATGTTTAATAGGCTTTTCCTTAATCCCTCCTTATTATCCAACATATTCGCTTATCCAACATTCTGCTGGCCTGTTTATGTTGGATAAGTGAGACTCTACTGTATTACATTTATTATTTTACTCTAGTATAATTATTACATGTATTATTTTACTTTATTATTAGTTGCTATTACATTTATTATTTTACTCTAATTATTATTATATTTACAGTAGAGGCTCACTTATCCAAGCCTCGCTTATCCAAGCTTCTGGATTATCCAAGCCATTTTTGTAGTCAATGTTTTCAATATATCGTGATATTTTGGAGCTAAATTCATAAATACAGTAATTACTACATAGCATTACTGCGTATTGAACTACTTTTTCTGCCAAATTTGTTGTCTAACATGATGTTTTGGTGCTTAATTTGTAAAATCATAACCTAATTTGATGTTTAATAGGCTTTTCCTTAATGCCTCCTTATTATCCAACATATTCGCTTATCCAACATTCTGCTGGCCTGTTTATGTTGGATAAGTGAGACTCTACTGTATTACATTTATTATTTTACTCTAGTATAATTATTACATGTATTATTTTACTCTATTATTAGTTGCTATTACATTTATTATTTTACTCTAATTATTATTATATTTATTATTTTACTCTATTATTACATTTAATACTAGCTGTGTCCGGCCACGCGTTGTTGTGATGTTGTCTGGTGGTGTTGGTGAGAACTTGTTGAGGTAGTGGTGTATTGAATGTCTGTTGTATGGTTGTCTTTATGTTGAGTATGCATTTGGTTGTTTGTGTACTGTGAAAGTGGTGAGGGTAGAGGGGGTCTATGTCCCTATGTAGTTTTGTATAGTATTTGTACGTTGTCCATGTGTAGTGAATGCTTGGATTGTGTCCTGCTGCATAGTAGAAAAGGTTGGGCTGGATGGCCCTTAGGGGTCTCTCCAAACTCTTGTGCCTGTCCCCTGGGCTGAGTAGGTTGCTAGGAGACCAAGTGGGCGGAACTTAGCCTTGTAACTGGCAGCAATTGGATAAAAGCAATTATTCCTCTCCCTCTAATTAGGACTTTATTTTTCTTTTTGTTGTATCAACCTAGAGGCGTGGATGATGGGATGTGTTGTCAAATTTCGAGGTTGGGGGGCCTGTAGTTGTGTTATTTTGTCCGCTGCCCTGATGCCATCACTCTTTTATATATATAGACTTAACTCTATTTATTATTATTGGAAGGATACGTAAGCACATTTACATTGAAGGCAGTTGGAATAATGATTTCATCAGAGTTGGACACTCTTATCTTACATTATAGTTTTATTCAAAAATATTTCACCTACTCATACCTGAATTAATGTAATTTTATTGGTATCTATTTTTATTTTGAAGTTAACCAGTAGCAGCTGCATTGCACACCCTCGGCTTATATGCAAGTCAATAAGTTTTCCCAGTTTTTGTGGTAAAATTAGGTGCTTCAATTTATATTTGGGTCGGCTTATCCTTGAGTATATACAGTAATGCTCTGCAATTCTGGGATTTGTAGTTTAGTGAGGCATCAGCATCCATTGGCTTGGAAGGCTCAAGGTCTTTTCTTGTCAAATGGCATTCCCCATTTATTTATTTATTCATTAGCAACATTTATATCCCGCTCTTCTCACCTCTAAGGGGACTCAGGGCAGCTTACAAGTTATATATACAAACAATATATTATATTATTAGAATAATACAATATTAATGTTATTATTAATATTAATATAATATAATAATATTATTAATATAATATTATTAACGTCAGGGGAAACCTTTACCTTTTATAGTACAATATAAGCACTATATAATCATTACCGTATATACTCGAGTATAAGCCAACCCGAATATAAGCCGAAGCACCTAATTTTACCACAAAAAACTGGGATAACTTATTGACCCGAGTATAAGCCGAAGGTGAGAAATAAAACAGCTTCTGGTAAATTTCAAAATAAAAATAGATACCAATAAAATTAAATTAATCGAGGTATCAATAGGCTAAATAATGTGTGTGTGTGTGTGTCTGTGTCTCTGTGTGTGTGTGTGTGTGTGTCTGTGTGTGTGTGTGTGTCTGTGTGTGTGTGTCTGTCTGTGTGTGTGTGTGTGTATATATATATATACATACATACATACATACATACACACACAGATATACAGGTACATGGATCTACATGTATATAGGATTTGCAAAGACCTGCAAACATATGAGGGGAAAATTCATATATAAAATTAATGTAGATAGATAGATAGATAGATAGATAGATAGATAGATAGATAGATAGATATAAGTACATAGGGATTGCAAATGCATGCAGAGGGTTAATGCCTATATATCTGTAGGCGAGATTAACAAATATTTCAGGGGAAAATGCTTTCATAAGATTAATGGATATATTTTTTCTTCTTCCTGACTTGCAAGGGCTTCTTTCCCTTTTCAAAACATTCCCTTGGTTAAGAGCGAGGGAGGCGTTGAAAAAAAACCCACACTGATAAGGGAGGGTAAGAGAGAAATATATCATATATTGCAAGCAATGGCCTTCAGGTTCTGTTGCCCGGCCTTGACCTTGATCCCATTATAAGCCAAGAGAGGCTGAAAAACTTGACTTATCTTCGAGTATATCCAGTATATATGACTATATTGTACTATATGACTATATTGCAATATTATTAATAATATTACATGTAATATAAATATACAATTATAATAGTGTATTATAATTATTACATTGTATTACATCATAATATTATCTATATTATAGGTATATACAATATATTATAATATTAGTATAGTATAATATGAATTCCATAGCATTGAAACAAGGCAATTAAAGTACATTCATTTTACATTCATGCACCCCAAGGTTTTCCTTTCCATTGCTGGAAGCTTTGGTATTGTAACTCTTGTGTTAATAAAGAAGGAATTCAAAGTAGGCCGAAACTGCAATGCACATCTTTTTTTGGCCAAAGAGAGTACGTTTTTTGTCGCTGCACATTACATTTGGCAGCAATTTTTTTTTTTTTTGGTTTCAGGGTTTTGAAAATTGAGGTGCGCCTTGGATTCGACGGCACATGAGACTCGAGTCAATACGGGTATTTTTATATGGCAGAGCAGCAGTAGGCTCAAAAGACTTTCTGCTTTGTGAAAGTTGGGCTTCCTAATTACTTTTTTTTGTAAAAACCCCTTAGAAAGCTCCAGAGCTTGCAAATGGCTTGTTAACATCAATGTAACATTAAACTGTTGGAGGGGGGGAGGGATTTTTACGAAGTTGGTTTGTTAAGTTGTTGAGACATTAAATGACTGAACATGGCCCGTAATGAATTAAAGTAACAGGAATGATTAATTGCCACGTTAAAGTAATATAGTTGGCGTTTAACTGCTAAAATGATGGATTTTAACATTGCCATTGAAAATATTAATGGCTTCAACATGTTCAACAAGTTATTTTTCGGTGAATGTTTCCCAAACTTTGGAAACATGCATCTTGGTTCTTGGCACATTCAAGTGCACACGCAAGTGCAATTTTATATATATATATATATATATATATATATATATATATATATATGTATGTATATGTATATGTATATGTGTGTGTGTGTGTGTGTGTGTAAAAGCTGTGCCCGGCCACGCGTTGCTGTGGCGAAGTATAGTGGTATGGGAAATAAAGCATTGAGGAATTGGTGGTAGTTAAGGTAAAAGGTAAAGGTTTTACCTTACATTAAGTCCATTATAAATGGGTTACATAGCTGTGTGGAAGGGCCTTGAGTCTACACTGCCATATAATCCAGTTAAAATCAGATAATCTGTATTTTATTGGCAGTGTGGACGAGGCCTAAGTGAGGCCTAACTCTGCCTGTCCCCTGGGCTGAGTGGGTTGCAAGGAGACAAAGTGGGCGGAGCTTAGCCTTTTAACTGGCAGCAATTGGATAAAAACAATTCTTCCTCTCCCTCTAATTAGGACTTTATTTTTCTTGTCTTTTTGTTGTATGAACGTAGAGGCATGGATGAGGGGTTGTGCTGCCAAGTTTAGTGTTTCTGGGATGTGTAGTTTTGTTGTTTTGTCCTAGGCCGAAATTTCATTACCTATATATATATAAAGGTAAAGGTTTTCCCCTGACGTTAAGTCCAGTCGTGAACGACTCTGGGGGTTGGTGCTCATCTCCATTTCTAAGCCGAAGAGCCGGCGTTGTCCATAGACACCTCCAAGGTCATGTGGCCATTGGCATGACTGCATGGAGCGCCGTTACCTTCCCGCCGGAGCGGTACCTATTGATCTACTCACATTGGCATGTTTTCGAACTGTTAGGTTGGCGGAAGCTGGGGCCAACAGCAGGCGCTCATTCTGCTCCCGGGATTCGAACCTGCGATCTTTCGGTCCGCGAGTTCAGCAGCTCAGTGCTTTAACACACTGTGCCACTGGGGCCCCCATATAGTGCCCTTCAAAAGGAACAAGGAACAGTTAAAATGTCCCTCGGAGAGCACAGCCAGTGGGAATCTTTTCGATATTTCAGGCCCCTTCCACATACAGTAGAGTCTCACTTATCCAAGCCTCGCTTATCCAAGTTTCTGGATTATCCAAGCCATTTTTGTAGTCAGTGTTTTCAATATATCGTGATATTTTGGTGCTAAATTCGTAAATACAGTAATTACAACATAACATTACTGCGTGTTGAGCTGCTTTTTCAGTCAAATTTGTTGTAAAACATGATGTTTTGGTGCTTAATTTGTAAAATCATAACCTAATTTGATGTTTAATAGGCTTTCCCTTAATCTCTCCTTATTATCCAAGATATTCGCTTATCCAAGGTTCTGCCGGCCCGTTTAGCTTCGATAAGTGAGACTCTACTGTATTCAAATGGGAATAGGTTGGCTTGCTTTGCATGACGTGTATGTCCGTGATACCATCTCTGTTTGATCAAACTCTTAGAAATGTCATTTCATGGGTTTTGAAGCATGGTGCCTTATTTCTTTTTCCCCTTTTTCTCTCTCTCTCTCCTCTCCTTTTCCTCTTGTTCTGTGTTTTTGTTTCCTTCTGTTTCAACCAGCACTGGCCTCCTTTCCTCCGGTCTGGGCACCTTTCACGCCACTCCATGCTGCCGCTCCTCACCCTTTCGGGCCGTCCTCTCGTGCCACTGGCGTGGACCTAACCAGGGATAACTCTTGGCCCGGCCGGGGTTGGGGGGAGCCATGGGCAGCTCGGCCTCGTCGCTGGCGGCCGAGACGGAGTCGGACCACGGCTTCTCTGGCCCAAACTACCCAGGGCACCTGGCTGCCAGTTGGTATAGGAGCAGCCACAGTGGTCCCGTTTGGGAAAGTGCCCTTATCACACGGCAGCACCCCCAGCACGTGACGCCCCGGGCACGAAGGTAAGAGAGCGGCCGAAGGAGCGTGGCCCCAGGTCCCCGGCTCTGTTTGAAATCTCCACTCACTTTACCTTAGCCACTATGGCTCTTTAAAACACTATATACATTGGGTTGCTGTCGGTTTTCTGGGCTGTATGGCCATGTTCCAGAAGCATTCTCTCCTGACGTTTCACCCACATCTATGGCAGGCACTCTCAGAAGTGTGAGGTTTGTTGGAAACTAGGCAAGTGGGGTTTACGGTGTTCCCTCACTTATTGCTGGGGTTAGGTTCCACGACCACCTGCAATAAGTGAAAATCCGCAAAGTAGGGACACTATATTTATTTTAATATTTATACATTATTTAAGTACTGTATATACTCGAGTAAAAGCCTAGTTTTTCAACCCTTTTTTAAGACTGAAAAAACCCCCCTCGGCTTATACTCGGGTGAGGGTCCTTGTTGGCTTATACAGTAGTCTCACTTATCCAAGCCTTGCTTATCCAAGCCTCTGGATAATCCAAGCCATATTTGTAGTCAATGTTTTCAATATATCATGATATTTTGGTGCTAAATTCATAAATACAGTAATTACAACAAAACATTACTGCGTATTAAACTACTTTTTCTGTCAAATTTGTTGTATAACATGATGTTTTGGTTCTTGATTTGTAAAATCATAACCTAATTTGATGTTTAATAGGCTTTTCTTTAATCCCTCCTTATTATCCAACATTTTCCCTTATCCAATGTTCTGCTGGCCCATTTATGTTGGATAAGCGAGACTCTACTGTACTTGATTAACTTTCCAACTCTATGCCATAACTTCTTGTAGCCGTGTCATGGGAACAACTGGAGACTTACTATTCATGTGCATGTCCAGGGTCCATTTGCCAGGAAACAATAAAAGTTGAATTGCTCTAGGATATTTGTGAAGGGAGAAAAAAGACCCCTTTTTCTCTGAGTTGACAAGGAGATGAGTGTCATTTATGATCCCAGGAGCAACTGTCATTTAAGTCTATATAAAGATAATTCTGGAGAGACCTTCCAGACTTGACAAAGATTGTCTTGTGCTGGCAATGTTGTGGAATTTCGTTTGGACACGGGTGAGGAAAGCAGACTGACAACAGAAGTTGTCTTCAAGATAGTTTACTTTTGGCCAAGAGCAATGTTAGCTAATGCCCAGAAAATGCAATGCCACCCCTTGCCTGTAGTGGCTTTCCAATTTATACAATTTTACAGAAGCATGCGCTGAAAGCTAACTGACAATGGAATTTGCTGACTATTATAATCCTTTTGAACATGCGTGGTTGCCTTGTAACTTATATAACTCCTTACTCATCACATCAGGTGAAGTGTCCATAGTTTGCTCCACGTATGCACTATCCTCAGGTGACATGTTCATAGTTCATCCCACGCATGCATCATCCAGCAGCCAAATCATTACTGCAGTTTGCATCATAAAAGGGTAATGAAATTTCGGCCTAGGACAAAACAACAAAACTACACATCCCAGAAACACTAAACTTGGCAGCACAACCCGTCATCCATGCCTCTACGTTCATACAACAAAAAGAAAAGAAAAATAAAGTCCTAATTAGAGGGAGAGGAATACTTGTTTTTATCCAATTGCTGCCAGTTAGAAGGCTAAGCTCCGCCCACTTGGTCTCCTAGCAACCCACTCAGCCCAGGGGACAGGGAGAGTTAGGCCTCACTTAGGCCTCTTCCACACTGCCTATAAAATACAGATTATCTGATTTTAACTGGATTATATGGCAGTGTAGATTCAAGGCCCTTCCACACAGCTATATTACCCAGAATGCCAAGGCAGATAATCCACAGTATCTGCTTTGAACTGGATTATCTTGAGTCCCCACTGCCATATAATCCAGTTCAGTGTGGATTTTATACAGTTGTGTAGAAGGGGCCACATATAATCCAGTTCTAAGCAAATAATACAAAGATATAAATATAATATATAAAAATTACAGTGGTATAATAATACAGAACAATATAATCTCTAAAATCAGGACAGTAAATAAAGAACCACACTCTGAAAACAGGGGAATTCCAGACAGGAAACAATCAGGGCCAGCTAACACCTCCCAACAAAGGAGTCCCCAGGGAGGAAACAACCAGGCTTTGAAGCTGCAAGCCCATTCAGTGCTAATCAAGGTGACTATTTACAACATTCATACTTGCTTCCACAAATAAAAACCCACTTAGGACTATGCCACAGCAACGCGTGGCCGGGCACAGCTAGTGACCTTATATTGTGAGCAAAGAGCAAATGTCAGGCAGAACATGTCCTGTCAACACTTTCATGGAAAAACAAGATTTTTTGAGTAAGGGTCATCTAGGTAAGGGATTTTTAGGGTCTTTAAATAAAATATTCAAGAGCTGCTCCCTCAGCAATGCTAACAACGGAGTGCTTTTGCAAATGAAAAGGCTTCAATTGAAGGAACAGCCGTGTGCCAGGAGTCCGCGATTCAATTCCATGCTCCACCTGAGGTGTTTTGGCAAGGCGGAAAGTGACCCCGGCAGGGCAGATTTGCAGATAATTTACTCCTAAAAATAATCCGCCAGAGCAATTTCCTGATTTTTATTTAGATTTTGATCTTTGGCGAAGCTCTCAATTGGAAACAGCTGGTTTACGCGGGTGCAATTAGGATGTGCCATCTCGATTGAGAGCCTCGTGTCCTGCATTTAGCCCTTTATGTAGCGGGTCGAGAGATGTGCCACAGCATTCAGCGGTGCGCTGCCTCGGAGAAGGATGAGTGGGTAGCCGTGGCTGGTGGAAGCTGCCATGTTGTGTGCTAAGAATATAGGCGCCTTTCATTCATGCCGGCTTTTTATAGCTTTTCCGCATTCTGAATGAGCGTGACTCCCTTTCAGCCTGTGTGGAGGCTGCTGCCTATTTCAAAAAAGCAGCTTGCTTCTCTCTCCCATCCGCCTTGGCTTAGAAAACATTGGCTTTCTGAGCTTTCAATATCTGTGCCTCCCGCTCTTCTCGCCTGTTGCTTCAATCCCTGAATAATTTGTTGTTGGGGATGTTTTTCCAGGCAAGTTAAATCCCACGGTTCAATATTATTTTATGTTTAACTAGCTGTGCCCGGCCACGTGTTGCTGTGGCGTTGTCTGGTGGTGTTGGTGACAAATTGCTGAGGTAGTGGTGGTATTGAATGTCTGTTGTATGGCTGTCTTTGTTTAGTATGCACACTGAAGTGGATTATATGGCAGTGTGGAGTCAAGATAATCCAGTTCAAAGCAGATAATATAAGATTCTAAATGGGTTATATAGATGTGGAAGGGCCTTGAGTCTACACTGCCATATAATCCAGCGCAAATTAGATAATCTGTGGAAGAGGCCTAAGTGAGGCCTAACTCTGCCTGTGCCCTGGGCCGAGTGGGTTACTAGGAGACCAAGTGGGCGGAGCTTACCCTTCTAACTGGCAGCAATTGGATAAAAACTATTATTCCTCTCCCTGTAATTCGGACTTTATTTTTCTTTGCTTTTTGTTGTATCAACCTAGAGCCGTGAATGATAGGTTGTGTTGTCAAATTTCGAGGTTGGGGGGCCTGTAGTTTTGTTGTTTTGTCCGCTGCCCTGATGCCATCACTCTTTTATATATATAGATCGTCTTATTGTTTTTAATGCATAGCTATATGTTTCTTGTTTAGATTTTATTATTTGGTTTTATATTTATGTTAGGCGTTGCATTTTGCCTTTATGTTGTAAACTGCTTTGAGGTATATAAATACAGTAAATAGCAATAACAACAACAACAACAACAACAACAACAGATGCAATTAAGGCCAAGATCGAAAAATCAGCCAGTGACCCAAAATGCAGACTATGCAAGGAAGCTGACGAAACTATTGATCATATCCTATATCTGCCTAGAAGATCAGGGGGCAGAGGACTCTTACAAGTCAAACAAGCAGTCAAAGAAGAAGAACATGCCCTGGCAGAAGATGTAAAGCAAAGTGAAGAACCTGCTTTGATTGAAGTCAAAAATCAGAAACTCCTCAAAGCACAGCAGACAAAAAACCAGTACAAGAAAACCGCACTACAAACTAGAGCTGACAGCTGGCACAACAAAAAATTGCATGGAAAGTTCCTTGACAAAATTGAAGGAAAAGCTGATAAGGAGAAGACCTGGCTCTGGCTCACGAATGGGACCCTGAAGAAGGAGACAGAAGGCCTGATCCTTGCAGCCCAGGAGCAAGCCATCAGAACAAAGGCAATTCAGGCCAAGATCGAAAAATCAGCTGATGACCCAAAATGCAGACTCTGCAAGGAAACCGACGAAACTATTGATCATATCCTCAGCTGCTGTAAGAAAATCGCACAGACAGACTACAAACAGAGGCACAACTATGTGGCCCAAATGGTTCATTGGAACTTATGCCACAAGTACAACCTGCCAGCAGGAAGAACTGGTGGGATCACAAACCTGCAAAGATAATGGAAAATGAGCACACAAAAATACTGTGGGACTTCTTTATCCAGATTGACAAAGTTCTGGAACACAACACACCAGACATCACAGTTGTGGAAAAGAAAAAAGGTTTGGATCATTGATATTGCCATCCCAGGTGACAGTCGCATTGACAAAAAACAACAGGAAAAACTCAGCTGCTATCAGGACCTCAAGATCAAACTGCAAAGGCATAAACCAGAACAGGCGGTCTCGGTGGTGATCGGCACACTGGGTGCCATGCTAAAAGATCTCAGCCGGCATTTGGAAACGATAAACATTGACAAAATCAATTGTTTGGCTTTGATGGTAGCAGCAATTTGTTTTATTTGATTTATATCTCACCTTTTTTACAAAATGGGAACAACATGTTGATTGTTGCATATTAATGTGGTAATACAATGAAAGAGGATGGGTTGGATGCTCATTGGTGTGAAGAGATAGAGAGATGTAACGTTAGAGCATTACCTAAAATTGGCTACTCCTCTGACATGAATTTTACATCCATCTATGCCTGAGGCAAGGCCAGCAATGACAGGGAGATTTAATGCCTTCTGAGTTACATTTTTCAGAACTGCCTTGTGCGTTCATATGTGCATCCATTATATTTGCAGCCTGAACAAACCCATGGTTGCGGGTATATGGTATCGTCACAAAATAGTGCCAGTGGGCTGGTTTGAATTTCTAACTGAAAGCATGGAAAGCCAGATTCAAATTCTCACTCATTTATGAAACTCAGTATGCAATCTTATGAATTCCCGTTATTTCTTTCTCTCTCATCCTGCCTTATGGAATGATTGTGCGGAAATGGTAATGCAGCCATTCTGATGTGCTTGAAAGAAGGGCAGGCTAAAAATGTAATTTAAAAATTGGCAGCCTTGTTAGTTACACTGAGGAACTGAAGTTGCCCAGTTAGCAGAAATTTCAACCGAGATCTCTCTGTCGCTAATATGATATTCTGTCAGTTCTACCGTGTTTCCCCGAAAATAAGACCGTGCCTTATATTCATTTTTGTTCTCAAAAATGCACTAGGTCTTATTTTCAGGGGATGTCTTATTTTTCCATGAAGATGAATTCACATTTCTGGTTGAACAAAAAAAATGAACATTTATTATATACTGTACAGTAGTTTGTTAATGTGGGATTTGTGTATTGATTGTGTTTAAATGCAATTTGTGTCTTGGTTTGTATTGCATCAACCAGAGTGTACTATAGTCTGGAAAGAGTTAATTACTGAGAAGCTGTGATGACCTTGATGTGTGGCTGGAACTGGGGAGTGTCCAGACACAAGTGTGTATGCTTTACTGATTGCATCAGTTCTGTTCTGTTCTGTCTGCCTAGAGTCAAGTCCTGTGTTTGTCTGCAAGTCTGTTTGTCTTGATTATTACTATTTACAGTAAAACTTGTATATAGTTTTACCAAAGTCCCTGGATGTCACTTTGTTCTGCGTTCCACTGACTCCAACTATTGCGGCGCTGCTAATACTCTGACATTTGGTTATGGGCCCAGACTGCCCAGTTCCTAGACTGGCCAGATGCCACTTTGTTCTGCGTTCCACTGACTCCAACTACTGCTGCGCTGCTAATACTCTGACATAGTTGTCGTCAAAAACCAGCATAACCAGACAAACTGTGAATCCTATCAAGAATTTCTTGTGACTACCGTTATTTCCATGTACAACAATCTATGGTACATACATTTACAGATCCTGCATGCTATGGTGTTCTGTTTGGCGGGCATGCTTCCAAACACAAACTTTGCTAGGTCTTACTTTCGATCGCTGGACCAAATGCCATGTTGTTCAAAGACCCCGTCACCATATCCCAAAGCAGTTACTTTACTCTCAGCCCAAAACCGGAAAAAATTGAATGTTGGTGGACAGCGAAAGAGATCAAAAGATGGGCTTAAAATTAACGTCAAATATGGAAGACACAAATTAACCCCCTTTTTGTTTTTTATATTTTACTAGCTGTGTCCAGCCTCACATTGCTGTGGCGTCATCCTAAATGGGATTCCTAGGGGAATCCTTTGTTGGGAGGTGTTAGCTGGCCCTGATTGTCTGCAATTCCCCTGTTTTCAGAGAATTGTTCTTTATGTACTGTCCTGATTTTAGAGATTATATTGTTCTGTATTATTATACCACAGTAATTATTATATATTATATTTATAATCCTATATTATCTGCTTAGAACTTGATTATACTATGAGGCCCCTTCTACATAGCAGTATAAAATCCACACTGAACCAGATTATATGGCAGTGTGGGCTCAAGATAATCCAGTTCAAAGCAGATACTGTGGATTAGATGCCTTGGCATTCTGGGTTATATAGCTGTGTGGAAGGGTCTTGAGTTTACACTGCCATATAATCCAGTTCAAATCTGATAATCTGTATTTTATAGACAGTGTTGATGAGGCCTAACTGAACCCTAACTGTCCCTCGGGGCCATTGTGGCCAAGGGGGTTGCTAGGAGATGAAGTGGGCGGGGCCTAAAGGGGGCAGGGCCTACCCTTCTGACTGGCAGCTAGGGTTGAAAACGGCTCTTCCTTGTCATATAATTTGATCTCTGTTTTTCAAAGTTTTTTATTGAAAGACATAGATTGGATGACTATGTCTTTTGTGGCCAAATTTGGTGTGATTTGGTTCAGTGGTTTTGTTGTTTACTCAGCCCTACAAACGTACATTACATTTTATATACAGTAGAGTCTCATTTATCCAACATTCGCTTATCCAACGTTCTGGATTATCCAACACATTTTTGTAGTCAATGTTTTCAATACATCGTGATATTTTGGTGCTAAATTCGTAAATACAGTAATTACTACGTAGCATTACAGCATACTGAATTACTTTTTCTGCCAAATTTGTTGTTTAACATGATGTTTTGGTGCTTAATTTGTAAAATCATAACCTAATTTGATGTTTAATAGGCTCTCCTTGTTATCCAACATATTCGCTTATTCCAATGTTCTGCCGGCCCGTTTATGTTGGATAAGTGAGACTCTACTGTATATAGATTTATATGGGGGTTTTTTTTGCATTTTCTTTGGGTTTTGTTTCTTTTTTCTCTTTTTCTTGGCATTTTTGAGCTCTGTGGGCTGATGACGTGGATGCAATCATTTCACTTCACTTGATCAAGGTATATGAATAATTCCTGTACATGAGAGAATCAGGAAATCTTCACGGAAGATTTTGCATCTGCCTGCTTTTGTTAACTTGGCTTTTGAGTGCCGTTTCCAAGGAGCTCTGCTTGATCTTATTGCTCTAGTCTAGAGGCCACCTGAGGCTGCAGATAGACTTGGCTTTTCTTGTGAATTCTCTTATCATAGAAGCCAGCCTAAGAGTCAATCTGCAAGCGGGGGAGATGCATTGTTTTGCCAAGGATTCATTAGGTCAGCATTGTGTTGAAGCTTGATAAAGGTAGAAGATGCCTTCCATTTTTGTGTTGTACTAGGACAATGATGGGCAACCTTTTGCGTTTGGTGTGTCAAAATTCACCAAAAAACCTAGCATGCCTTGGGTGGTGTGTCACTTTGAGAGAAAAAAAAACCATAATTTCGCAATATGTATAGTTTAAATAACAAAAATATATAATTGTAATATATAACTGTATTCAATAAATCAAAAACTATTTACTACCATTATTTCCATGTACAACAATCTATGGTACCTCTTGCAGTTTCCATGCTGATTTCTCTCTATTCTAGTTTCAATGTAGTCATGAGCAATGAATAATATAATAATAATATAATAGTAATAATATGATAATATACTACAATAATAATAGAATAGAAATAATAGTAGTAATAATAATAATAATAATAATAATAGTTTATTTATATACCGCCCTATCTCCCGGATGGGACTCAGGGCAGTTTCCAATAATAAAAACAACACAAACATTACATAGCAACATAATAACACATTATTAAGCAAAGTAAAATAATACAATTATAGCAATAAATAACACTTACATGACCTGATCAAGGGGACAGGAACCATGAACCCAATATATTAAAATGTATCATTTTAGGCTAGAGAAATCTTGTGCAATATATTCAGGCCCAGAAATTGGCGGTATCCCAATGTAATTACTCAAAAACCTGCACATTACATTTAAATATACATTTATATATAAATGTTATGTGCATAATTCCCATGGAGTAAACAACAAAACCACTGGACCAAATCACACCAATTTTGGCCACAAAAGACATTAATCATCCAATCAATCTGCATGCGGCAGCGTGTCAGCAAAAATGGCTAGGCGTGTCAGTGCTGACACACGTGTCATAGGTTGGCCATCACTGTACTAGGATAACGCACATTGTTGGGGAGTCATCTCTATGTTAGCTCAAAGACCACACTAGAAACTAATCATACGCCAGAAGGCAACGGATAATTTGCATACTTGCGGCTACATCATTTGCATGGATGCGGCATTATCTTAGTGCTGGCAACCACGTTGCTTAGCTGATGCTGCTCATCCAAAACATGGCCTGAAAGTAAGGAATATTTTTGGAGACGATTCCCTATTTAAAGTTTCAAGTTAGCAATTGAACATCATATTAAAAGAACAGAATCCTAGAGTTGGAAGAGACCCCAAAGGCCATCCAGTCCAACCCCTTTTGACCATGAAACACAATCCAAACCCTCCTGGTTTGAGGATACAGAGTGAAGTCTGTATCAAGAAATGGATCCACATGCTTGTGTCCCCAATTTTGAATGATGCAGAACATTCTTCCCAGTGAACCAGAGGCTGTGATTTTCTAGTACTGTATATACTCGAGTATAAGCCGACCCGAATATAAACCGAGGCACCTAATTTTACCATAAAAAACTGGGAAAACATTGACTCAAGTATAAGCGGAGAGTGGTAAATTTCAGAAATAAAAGTAGATACCAATAAAATTACAGTAGTCTCACTTATCCAACACTCACTTATCCAACGTTCTGGATTATCCAACGCATTTTTGTAGTCAATGTTTTCAATACATTGTGATATTTTGGTGCTAAATTCGTAAATACAGTACTTACTACATAGCATTACTGCGTATTGAACTACTTTTTCTGTCAAATTTGTTGTATAACATGATGTTTTGGTGCTTAATTTGTAAAATCATAACCTAATTTGATGTTGAATAGGCTTTTCCTTAATCCCTCCTTATTATCCAACATATTCGCTTATCCAACATTCTGCCAGCCCGTTTATGTTGGATAAGTGAGACTCTACTGTACATTAATTGAGGTATCAATAGGGTAAATATTTGAATATTTACATAAAACTTTAAGATAAAACTGTCCAACTCTGATTATAT
The DNA here is from genome assembly GCF_035594765.1 of Anolis carolinensis. Lineage (NCBI taxonomy): Eukaryota > Metazoa > Chordata > Lepidosauria > Squamata > Anolidae > Anolis > Anolis carolinensis. The sequence goes on along the minus strand of NW_026943824.1, from coordinate 16,695,788 downwards.
CATTATTCTCATCTTCTTCAATGTAAATCAATCAGGAGAGAGCATTATTCAGGCAAATATAAGTGACAACTACTTTATTTTATATCCAAGTGGTTCAACAGCACCAAATATTAGTTCCGGTTGTCCTTTGGAGAGGACACTTGGGATGAGCCAACAAGAGCTAATGGACTGTATAGCTATGTCTGATTAACATCTGCTACTCCTGGATGGTTCGAACTATGGTGGCTGCTATGTTAGGTTGCAAAACCCATTGCAAGGAACGGAACAGCTTGCAAGGATCGGAGATCCATTTGGTTGAGTCTGGTTTGTCACTTTGTACCTTTCTGTCAGCTTCATTAACCGTGGTTGTTTTTCATCTTACTTGGACATTTGAGAACACGGTTATGTGTTGGTTGCCATGGGTACTGTATCAGGCTGAGTTGGAAGGTGAGCTCGGCTTCTATGAAACATTTAGTATGGGAAGGGATGGAAACGTGGCCGGCGTTGAGTATGGAAGATATTTGGAGTCTGGTGGAAAAAAGCAATGCGTTTCTGCTTTTTCTGAATCCAGATCTCGACGTAACTTCGGCTTGATTTCAGGCAGCGAGTTACAAAATTTACTAGACCCTTAATGATGTTATAAAACTAAGAATACTTCCTGAAGGGATCTTCACTAATGATGTAGTTTTCAGGGTTGTTTGGAACTTGGTCTGCGCTGGCGGCTGGTGCTGGATAATTGGACTGGAAATGGCCTGTGGGCTGGAGATAAGAATCGTGCGGCCTTCCAGATGTCCTGGCATCCCATCTCGCAGAGCCAATTTTGAGGAAGACTCGTATTTGCAGCCCAGCAGCATTAGGACGGCCGTGTGGTTTCCATCCTTGCTGTAGGCGCCGTCATGTTTAACTCCGAATTAATCATCCTGAAACATATCCATACAGGATTTATCTAGAGCAACAGAAGGGTTGCTCCCGTTTATTTTCATACTAGCTTGGGTATCCAGTCATGCCTGGGTTAGGTAATTTGTAATGCAGTTTATTCGAAAAAATCAGTCTTAGCTTTTGTTTTTTATTAATGCTCCAATTAGAAAATGCAGAAGGATGTGGGTGAACTACAATTCCCAAAATCGTGGGTCAATCCTCCCCAAACCCTGCCAGAATTCAAAGTTGTCCATATTGGGTCTGTGTGCCAAGTTTGGACCAGATCAGTCATTAGCTGTGTTAAGTTTTGTCTGAATGTGAGTGAACTTTTGCCCAGTTCATTTTTATGATTTTATTGCTGTATTTTAATATGTTTTTACCAATGTTTTTACTATTTTTATGTCATTGTTTATTTTCATTTGCGTGTGGTTTTGCCATTTGATGTGTTTATGTTCTTTATTGTATTTGTTTGGGCTTTCGCCCCATCTAAGCCGCCCCGAGTCCCTTTGGGGAGATGGAGGCGGGGTATAAGAATAAAGATGATGATGATGATGATGATGATGATGATGATTATCTATAACTTCTAGAATGTAAGGTTAATCACCCCCAAACCCCACCAGTATTCAAAGTTTGCGATGTTGGGTCTGTGTGCCAAGCTTGGTCCAGATCTGTCATAAGCTAGGTTCAGTCCTCTCTGGATGTGGGTGAACTATAACTCCCAGAATACAAGGCCAATCACCCCCAAACCCTGCCAGAATTAAAAGTTGTCCATATTGGGTCTGTGTGCCAAGTTTGGACCAGATCCGTCATTCGCTGGGTTAAGTTCTGTCTGGATGTGAGTGAACTATAACTTCTAGAATGTAACCTCGGTCACCCCCCAAACCCCACAACCTGTCACACCTCAGGTTAGTTTCACCTTGCTATAAACACCAGGCTGCACACAGGATGAAGTCTTTTGTAGTTTATTAGGAAACAGAAAATAAATAGTTCTTTAAAAGCAAAAGTAAAGTTCCAAAAGATTGTTACAAAACAAGGCTTTAGAGAATAATCCAAGAAATCATAAGGAATAAACAAAGTCCCATTTGAGCATGACAATGTCCCATGAACATGAACACACAAAGGCTGCAAGATAATCCAGGAAAACGAGAGCTTGCTTCTTGGCTTGAGCGAAATGTTGCTTTGACAAAGATTTGTCTCACTGTTTTAATACCCTTTGCAAAGTATGAAAGCATTTCTTTGGCCTCTGACCTCCTTCTTGTTTGCTGTTCTCACACTCCTTCGAACCCTGAATTCCAAACGGTCAGCTCGATCTAGAGATTCCGTTCCATCAAGGTCAACCTGCTCATTAGCGTCTGCCTGCTTGCTATCAGACTGATAACTGTCCTCCTTTTCTGAGTCAATTTGCACCTGGCTAGTTTCAGTACCATCAACATAATTCCCTGCTGTGGGAAAAGCTCTCTGTTCCTCATCTTCTACAACAGGGACACTCTGAACCTGAATCTCATAATCTCCATCAGGGTCATTTTGAACCTGAATCCAATAATCCCCATCAGAGTCACTCTGAGGTTCCAGCTGAGTCACAACACAACCCCACCAGTATTCAAAGTTCGTGATGTTGGGTCTGTGTGCCAAGCTTGGTCCAGATCTATCGTCAGCTAGGTTCAGTGCTCTCTGGATGTGGGTGAACTATAACTCCCAGAATACAAGGCCAATCACCCCTAAACCCTGCCAGAATTCAAAGTTGTCCACATGGGGTCTGTTTGCCAAGTTTGGACCAAAATCTGTCGTCAGCTGGGTTCAGCTTTGTCTGGATGTGAGTGAACTATAACTCCCAGAATGGAAGGCGAATCACCTTCAGACCCCGCCAGTATTCAAAATTGGCCATGTTGGGTCTGTATGCCAAGCTTGGTCCAGTTGTGCCATTGTTGGGGTTCAGAGTGCTCTCTGGATGTAGGGGGAACTACAACTCCCACCCAGATGAGTCTGTTCATCCAAAGCACACCAGTATGTTCTGTTGGTCTTCAGGGTTCTGTGTGCCAAGTTTGGTCCTGATCCGTCATTGGTGGGGATCACAGTGGTCTTTGGAAGTGGGAGTCAATAGGAAAACTGCCACAAACATACTCCACTGCCCACATACATACATTTACTTTTTTATATAGAGTCTCGCTTATCCAACCTTCCCTTATCCAACGTCTGTATTATCCAACGCAGTCTGCCTCATGCCCGGATCCACAACTATTTCTCTATGCAGCAATTCTATCTTTATTTGTAGTCAGTTTTTTAGTAGTCAATGTTTTGAATACATTGTAATGTTTTGGTGCTAAATTAGTAAATACAGTAACGCTACATAACGTTACCATGTATCGAACTGCATTTTCTGTCGATTTCATGTATTGAACTGCATTTTCTGTCGACTTGCTGTAAAACATGATGTTTTGGTGCTTAATTTGTAAAATCCTAACGTAATTGGACATTTAATAGGCTTTTCCTTAATCCCTTTTATTATCCAACATTTTCGCTTATCCAACATTCTGCCGGCCCATTAATGTTGGATAAGCGAGACTCTACTATACATAGATTTCATTCATTTTCCATGCACACTGCCTGTATTTGACATCATGAGAAGACTGCGATGAACTATAATCCATATTATCATCAAAGCAGATAATCCACATTTCTGTTTTGATAATATGAGTTTACACTGCAATATAATATTATCAAAGCAGATAAACTGGATGATTTGTTGGCAGTGTAGAAAAGAACCTATGACTCCTCTCCTGCTGGCCTCAATGAGGACATTGTGTGGCCTCAATGAGGACATTGGGACAGATTTCTTCTGTTATTTAGCCACAGTTTTATGTGTTTTCTGAGCCCTAAACTAGAATCCGAAGCCTAAACTGTGGTCATTTCTAACGACACTGAACCTGGATAATGTGAAGCTTCCATATCCGGGCGTGCATGTATAATATGACTTCAGAGTTCTGTAGTCACATTATAATTCATCATTTAAGCCGCAGTGTTTGTGATAGCGGTTTGTTTAGTTAGCAAAGGAGATCTGTGCAAATTCTCTGAGTATCATTAGAGAAATTAGCAGTTCAGATCGTAGGAACTCTTTGCCGTCCCTTCTTCTTCTCATGTTTATCATTCCTGCTCTGTGTATATATTTCCAGGCCTCAGAGCTTCTGCATCTTTAATGCCGAAGGCTGAAGGACCAGGATATACATGAAGGTCGAGGCTTCTCTTCCAAGTTCTCATTATAGGTTGTTTTTAAGGCTCTTAAAAAATGCCAGCAGGCTCAACGGTAGTGCATCACACTTGCTAAATGCTTCAGGATGTGGAAGGAATACAGACTCCACTGGTCAGTAACAAGAATCCAGGTGGAAAGCGTATCCATTATTGAACCAGCTTTGCTTGTTTTAAGATCTTTCTGCGAGGCATCAGACCACACAAGGTTCTCCGGGGCATTGGCAGTTCAGCGCAAGATTAAAATAAAATTAATTTTCGCTTCTTAAGTTATACAGGGCTTGGTTGGCGTGATTGCTCGGAGACTTCAGGAGGTCCCTGGCCAAGGCAGTTAATTGGATTGCAAACAGCCTAATTTGGCCCAGTGAAAGATTCCATCTTTTATCTTTCCTGCACTGCTCCGTATTAAGGCCAAAGTGACTTTCTAGCTGGCCTCTGAATATGACTTACCGTATATACTCGAGTATATGCCGACCCGAATATAAGCCGAGGCACCTAATTTTACCACAAAAAAAACTGGGAAAACATTGACTCCAATATAAGCCGAGGGTAGGAAATGTCAGAAATAAAAATAGATACCAATAAAATTACATTAATTGAGGCATCCATAGTTTAAATGTTTTTTTAATCTTTACATAAAACTGTAAACTATATATATAAAAGGGTAATGAAATTTCGGCCTAGGACAAAACAACAAAACTACACATCCCAGAAACACTAAACTTGGCAGCACAACCCCTCATCCATGCCTCTACGTTCATACAACAAAAAGCTCCAGCTACTCCAGAAAACGGCCAGGCTTTGAGACTGCAAGGCTATTCACTGCTATTCCACCTGGCCAACAAAGGATTCCCATACACCACAGCAACGCGTGGCCAGGCAAAGCTAGTTTAATATAAAACTGTCCAACTCTGATTAAAGCCTTGTTTTGATCTTCTTCAATGTAAATGTGCTTATGTATCCTTTTAATAATAATAGAGTAAAATAATACATGTAATAAAAATAATAATAATGAATACAGGAAAATAATACATGTAATAATAAATAGAGTAAAAATAAATGCAATAATAAGATCAGAGTGAAATAATAAATATATTAATAATAAAAATAGAGAAAAATAAATGTAATAGTAGCAACAATAATAGAGAAAAATAATAAATGTAATCATACTAATAATAATAGAGAAAAATAATAAATGTACCCTATATTCTCAAGTATAAGCTGACCCAAATATAAGCCAACCAGGACCCTCACCCGAGTATAAGCCGAGGGGGCCTTTTTTAGTCTTAAAAAGAGGGCTGAAAAACTAGGCTTATACTTGAGTATATACAGTATTTAGATTTCTGTCCTAGCCCAATTCAGATTTGTATCCATTCTTTTATTCTGTCTACAAGGACAAGGGACTGTTTACACTATCAACATTCAGTGGTATGTGCAGCCTGGTTTTGTTGACGTGGATTGGATTGTTGTCATGGATCCCTATCTGGTGTGTTCAAGACACCAGAACACCTCCATGCCATGAGTTTCATAGCCAAGGTCAAAGAATGGCAACATCTGGAAGCCCTGATAAGATATTTTTTATTATATATAAAGTCAAAGAGAGGAAGGGCGGAGTGAGAAATGGGTCGATACTGAAAATTTGGGCAATATTAATTGATATTGCAATTGACTGTTGGGATTGCTCTTATCGAACTATTGTGTGGTTGCTTATATTCAAAGCAACCACATGGATTTTACATGGTTTCTAACTATGCAAGAGCTAGCTTATATAGTATTTTTAATGTTGCATTGTTTGGCGTTTTATAATTTTATAATAATTGGGTTTGTATGTACAGTAGAGTCTCACTTATCCAACATTCACTTATCCAACATTCTGGATTATCCAACGCATTTTTGTAGTCAATGTTTTCAATACATCATGATATTTTGGTGCTAAATTCGTAAATACAGTAATTACTATGTAGCATTACTGCATATTGAACTACTTTTTCTGTCAAATTTGTTGTATAACATGATGTTTTGGTGCTTAATTTGTAAAATCATAACCTAATTTGATGTTTAACAGGCTTCTCCTTAATCTCTCCTTATTATCCAACATATTTGCTTATCCAACTTTCTGCCGACCCTTTTATGTTGGTTAAGTGAGACTCTACTGTACTTACTTGTTTGTTCTGTACGTGAAACACCCATACTCTAAGCATTAAATAGGATTGATTGATAATATATAATGCTAAAACTATGCAGCTACATTGTTGCTGTTATAATTAACTACAAAACTAAATAAAAATGCAGACACAGCCACAAGTCACACACCTACATGGACAAACACACACAAATTATACAGTAGATTCTCACTTATCCAAGACTCGCTTATCCAAGGTTCTGGACTATCCAAGGCATTTTTGTAGTCAATGTTTTCAATATATCGTGATATTTTGGTGCTAAATTCGTAAATACAGTAATTACGACATAACATTACTGTGCATTGAACTACTTTTTCTGTCAAGTTTGTTGTATAACATGATGTTTTGGTGCTTAATTTGTAAAATCATAACCTAATTTGATGTTTAATAGGCTTTTCCTTAATCCCTCCTTATTATCCAAGATATTAGCTTATCCAAGGTTCTGCCAGCCCGTTTAGCTTGGATAAGTGAGACTCTACTGTACTAACAAACGGGAACAATTCTACAAACCTTACACTCACTATCTGATTGCTTTTATACCTTTATTCCCTTATGGTATTATACAACTTATAACTTTTAGTAGTGCTCTTCTAATTCATAAGTCCTTTAATTGACATTTTTTATTATTATTATTATTATTATTATTATTATTATTATTAATTATTGGCATTTCACAAGAACGTGTGGGTCACATTATTGCTTTGCTTGCTATCGGAAGATCTGTGCACGATGGGTCCTGTGAGACGCTGGTTGCGGAAACAGAGTGTTGACTTCTTCCGTGACGGCTTCAGAAAACTTTTTCATCGTTGGCAGAAATGTATCCAATTGTCTGGTGATTATGTGGAAAAGTGAATAGTCGTAATTAAAGAACACATTCTAAGGATTGCAGGGTTGCTGTATGCCTTTTGGGCTGTGTGGCCATGTTCCAGAAGTATTCTCTCCTGACGTTTCACCCACATTTATGTCAGGCATCCTCAGAGGTTGTGAGGCATGGAGAAACTAAGGATTATTTCTGCATTAGATTTATTAAAATATTCCCATCCAAACCCAAGTAACAAAGGTGGAGGCATTACTTTTCATTTAATCCTTGTATTTCATAATTTGCGGGTTCAGTTAGATACCAAAATCTTGGTCCGAATTCAAGAGTTTGAATCCCTGCTTGGCCCTGGAAACTTACTCATTGACCTTGAACAAGTCACTCTCTCAGCCTCAGAGGAAAGTAAGGAATAAATTCTGCCAAGAAGAGACTTAATGTTGCCGTAAGTCAGAAAGGACGGGAAGGCATGCAACAGCATCAGCTTTGAAAACGCCAGGCATTGAGCTGGGATGGCCTGCATGTCAAGCATGTGTTCTTCCACCGAGCTGTGATTCCTCTCTATAGAAACCAGCTGCAGCCGAGCGGTCGCACGCTGCTGTCCTTCTGCCAGCGAAATTAATGTTCCTCATTTAGCTGTCATTGAAGTCGGCAAGTGACGGGAAGTCATTATTAACCACTCTGGAAATCAAAGCCTCTTGGAACTGTATTGTAGGTCTTCAGCGTTCAGAGTGAACATAATACTCACCCAGCCCTGGCATCCCAGTCAAGCATTCAGTCTTTGTAGAGCAGAGGACAGACTAACAATTTACCTGAAATTGAAGGCTGGCATCTGCCTGATCCCAAGCAGAGAGAGAGAGAGGCAGCTGCAGCTGCTTCTGTTTATTTGTCTATGGCACCACAGTGCATACAGCTTCCAGCCCGCTGTGATTTGCCTGGCGATGGATTTGAGAACCTGTGTAACCCAAGTTGGATGACACTTTTTTTTTTCAAAATAATTTTTATTGTAAGAATAAGGTAGTATTTAATAAATTAGAATCTATATATATAAAAGAGTGATGGCATCACGGCGACCCCCAAAACAACAAAACTACAGGCCCCCCAACCTCGAAATTTGACAACACAACCCATCATCCACGCCTCTAGGTTGATACAACAAAATGAAAAGAAAAATAAAGTCCTAATTAGAGAGAGAGGGGAATAATTGCTTTTATCCAATTGCTGCCAGTTAGAAGGCTAAGCTCCTCCAACTTGGTCTCCTAGCAACCCAATAAAAAATAATAAAAAACACTAAAAAATTAATACAACAAAATACTATAATAACAGAAAATAACTAAAAGTAATACAAGAAAATAATAAAATATAATAAATAAAAATATAACTTACAATAAAATTAATAAAAAATGCAAATAAAGTCAAATAAAAATTACACAACAATTTTAACCAATACCACCACCACTTTTCCACAGCAATGCGTGGCCGAGCACAGCTAGTACCATATATACTCGAAGATAAGCGGAGTTTTTCAGCCTTTTTTTTTTAGCTGAAAAAGCCTCGCTCGGCTTATAATAGGATTAAGGCTGGGCAACAGAACCTGGAGACTATGGCTTGCAATATATGAGATATTTTTCTCTTACCTTCCCTTATCAGTGTGTTTTCCAAAGCCTCCCTCGCTCTTAACCAAGGGAATGTTTTGAAAAGGGAAAGAAGCCCTTGCAGTCAGGAAGAAGAATATGTATATACAGTAGAGTCTCACTTATCCAAGCTAAACGGGGCGGCAGAACGTTGGATAAGCGAATATGTTGGATAATATGGAGGGATTAAAGAAACGCCTATTACACATCAAATTAGGTTATGATTCTACAAATTAAGCACCAAAACATCATGTTTAACAACAAATTTGACAGAAAAGGTAGTTCAATACGCAGTAATGCTATGTAGTAATTACTGTATTTACAAATTTAGCACCAAAATATCACGATGTATTGAAAACATTGACTACAAAAATGCGTTGGATAATCCAGAATGTTGGATAAGTGAGTTGGATAAGTGAGACTCTACTGTATGATATATTCCTCTCTTACCCTCCCTTATCAGTGTGTTTTCCAAAGCCTCCCTCGCTCTTAACCAAGGGAATGTTTTGAAAAGGGAAAGAAGCCCTTGCAAGTCAGGAAGAAGAAAATATATATCCATTAATCTTATAAAAGCATTTTCCCCTGAAATATTTGTTAAACTCTCCTATAGATATATAGGCATTAACCCCCTGCATGCATTTGCAATCCCTGTGTACCTATATATCTGTATCTTTATATCTATATACATTAAATTTATGTATGAATTTCTCCTCATATGTTTGCAGGTCTTTGCAAATCCTATATACATACAGAATCATGTACCTGTATATCTATATCCATATACAGTAGAGTCTCACTTATCCAACACTTGCTATGCCATTGCAACCCGGCACAACACCAACTTTAGAAAGAGGCTGTAAGAGGAAGGGAGCACTGGCATTTCTGGTGAAGTACACAATTGCTTCTTACAATGGAGAATTGCCTCCTCCTTGTGTAATCATCTCTTTATTATTCTTGCAGCCCAAGGGCCCTATTCCTACATTTAATAACAGATTTGCTGAATCGATATAGTCTTTCTTGGTTCTTTTAGGCTCTAAACTATTAAAATGTGCACGGGGAAACTAACAAAATGTGCATAGATTAATCTCAGTTGTCTTCTCTCACACTTACACTAAGCTCTTGATTTTCTATAAGCCCTAAAGGCACTAGATCCCATGTGATTTTGGATGCTAAGTGGAGTCAGGTTTGCTTTGTGCTGGGATGGGAGACCTCCAAGGAATATAGGTGCCGGAGGTAATATTTCAGAGGAAGAAACCATTTCTGAGTATTCCTTGCCTAAGGAAACCTTATGAAAGCTTTGTAAGTCTTATGTCACCATTAGTCTTCAGGCAACTTGAAGGCACATACACATACATTCGCAGATGATACGTTGACAGCCTTGGGAGACCCACAGAGTAGTCTAGAACTGGCACTGGAAACACTAGAAGAATATGAAGCAATTGCAGAGTTCAGCAAAGAGAAAAAAAATCCAACTCCCACAAAAATCAGAAAAAGGGCTAGAAACAGACTTACTCAGAACCCTATTAATGGCTCGTAAAGGCCGATGTACCCGGACTGTCCGGATGGCTGATAAGCTGACGTTGTGCCCATCCAAAGAATACTCCATCATTATTTATTTATTTATTTATTTATTTATTTACAGTACAGTAGAGTCTCACTTATCCAACACTCGCTTATCCAACGTTCTGGATTATCCAACGCATTTTTGTAGTCAATGTTTTCAATACATCGTGATATTTTGGTGCTAAATTCGTAGCATTACTGCGTATTGAACTACTTTTTCTGTCAAATTTGTTGTGTAATAGGCTTTTCCTTAATCCCTCCTTATTATCCAACATATTTGCTTATCCAACGTTCTGCTGGCCCATTTATGTTGGATAAGTGAGACTCTACTGTATTTATATTCCGCCCTTCTCACCCCGAAGGGGACTCAGGGCAGATCACACTACACATATATGGCAAACATTCAATGCCTTTAACATAGAACAAAGACAAGACAAACATAGGCTCCGAGCTGGCCTCTTGGTCAGAGTGATTTGTTGCAGCTGGCTGGCTGCTCACCAGCCTGCGCCACAGCCCGGGCCTAAGGAAAAAGGAAAGAAAGAGTCAGATGAAGAGGAAGGGAGAGAAATATTATTCCAAAAGAAAAACACTTTCAAGGAGAAGGAAACCTGGAGTGATGGTGCCAAAGGCATCCATTGGTGGGACAAGCAAGACTACCTCTCTTCGTGGCTCGAGGTGCAAAGCTTTAAATCACAACAACAACAGCAACACTATGTGACAAAATTGTAAATGAACTGTTTGCCCAGTAGCAGAATGTGGGCGGAGCCAAAGTGACAGTTACAGCTTGGAGCCAAAGTGTCAGTTGGAGAGTGGAGTTTGGAGGTTGGAGGAACTGTGGGAGTTGAAGTCCAAAACACCTGAAGGGCCCAAGTTTTCCGATGCCTGTAATAGACTCACCCTCAGATGCAAGAGTAGCAAGGAAAGTGCACTTAATGTATTCCACTGAGAATTAAATTAAGAAGGAGTTCTTATAGATGTGTTGTATACTCAGGCTGGGCTATTTATGATGCTGCACTGAGGAGGGCTGCAGTTCCACCAGCCACTGGCAAAGATGGATGGCATTTGCTGTCCTCAAAGCTCTAGATCAGGGGTCCCCAAACTAAGGCCCGGGGGCCAAATGCGGCCCTCCAAGGTCATTTACCTGGCCCCCACCCTCAGTTTTATAATACATTTTTATATCAGTTTTAATAATATAATATATTGTATATACATATAATATTGATAAAAATATTATAATGTTATACAATACAATACTAATAATAATACCATATAATAATATTAATTATATGTTATATATTACATATAATATTACAGTATAGTGGTATACTTCAATTTAGTAATGTATAATGCTAATATTTTGCTATGCTAATAATATAATATATTGTATGTACATACAGCTGCTCTGAGTTCCCTTCGGGGTGAGAAGGGTGGGATATAAATGTAGTAAGTAAATAAATAATTAATTTTAGACTTAGGCTCGCCCACACAACAAAACAAACAACAATCCTAATTAACTTGACTATCTCATTGGCCAGTAGCAGGCCCATACTTTCCATTGAAATCCTGATAGGTTTATGTTGGTTAAGATTGTTTTCATTTTTAAATATTGTATTGTTCTTTCATTGTTGTTGTTGTTTTGCACTACAAATAAGACATGTGCAGTGTGCATAGGAATTTGTTCGTATTTTTTTTCAAATGATAATTCGGCCCCTCAACAATTTGAAGGATTGTAGACCGGCCCTTTGCTTTAAAAGTTTGAGGACCCCTGCTCTAGATTATCCATCCGTTATCTAGTGAGCAATATTGCAACAGAGCGTGTTCACTTGTTGACTGCCACCGTTGCTCTTCATTTGCAGACACTGTCCATGGTAAGGGCATAGCATCTGACAGCACCTGTTGTGTCTAATGCTGCGTCCAGTCTCCCATTGGCTCTCCAGTGACCCTTAGTGGCCTGTAGAGCGGCTTGTGCCAAGATTACAAAATAGGAGGAAGATTGTTGGTTGGTTTTGCAAGATGCTTGGCTTGCACTTAATCAGGAAATCCACACACTTTTGGATGTTGCGTGCTCGTGGTCAGGATGGCAGGCAAGAGTGGGTTGTTGATATCTAAAACCACTTTCCTTTTGGAGAGACTTGGAGGAGAACATTGTCTCATCTGCACTGCTAGCTCCTCGAATGATATCATCAGAATGGGCCGTCTAAACTGGATTTCCATTTCTCGTTGGCTTTTGGTTTTATCTTTTCATAGCCATGGGTCCTGTCAGCGTGGGATCAGGGAACGAGCCGGTGGGTTTCTTCAAAACACCATCAGTCATCTTCTGCACCAGCACCCTGATGAATTGGTTGCAATCGTCTGCCACACCAATTCCTCTGATCAATGTCAGACCCAAAGACATCTGTAGTCTAAAGTCCAAACATTTATTCAATATCTATAATACATATTTACAAAGCATAGCAAAAGCCATTGCTCTGAGCTGGCATTCTTCTATAGCCTCTTGCCTCGGCAAGCACCAGCTCAACACACACACAGAGATAAGAAAAACACATTCCTCAGTTCGAAGGAAGCTGGCAAGCACCAGCTCAACAGACAAGCACCAGCTCAACACACACAGAGAGATAAGAAAAACACATTCCTCAGTTCGAAGGAAGCTGGCAAGCACCAGCTCAACAGACAAGCACCAGCTCAACACACACAGAGAGATAAGAAAAACACATTCCTCAGTTCGAAGGAAGTTCCCAACCTCCAAAGGCCGGAAATCATGCCTGATAGGTCATAGCAGTCACAACAGGCTGTCAGTCAAACCAGCCTGCTGTTAAGTGTTTCAGCAATGAAACACTCTTGCCTAACAGCAGAAAACACTTGATTTACATTTCATACACATACGACCATAATCCAACAATTCCCCTCTGAAATGTTAATCAATGTTTTACACTCTATCACATATGATATCAAACTCTATCACAACCTTTTACTCTAAAAATCGATTTTCCTAATAGGTCCGAAGTTGGGGAATGTCTTAATATCCTTCTCGCTTCTGAAAGTATCTGATAACAGAGTTATTCCCGGACATGGTGGGAAGGGACGTTTTGCCGGTCCTAGGGAAAGGCTGCGACTCTGGGATATAGCTGCGTATAATAAGCCTTCCCAAGAAAGGAGTATCAAAGGAATGAAGTTAACAGGCCATTTGTTTGATAGAGCTTTGTGAAGAAGAAAGTGGGGAGGAAAAAATCAAAACAATCCATTCAGGCAGATAATAATAAATAACTCATATGGGACAGTGGTGGATTACCTGCAGCAAGCCCTTCTCTGCGGACAAAATTGCTTGGTCGTGTTGCTGACCTTGCAAGCTTAAGTAGGATTTCTTTGTAACATACGCACTTGGTTTGCCTCCAGAGTCAGGACGCTTGAGCTTGCCGCCTTCCTATTACATCTGCAGTTCCTATACAGATGCTCAAGCTCAGGCACATTCATAACCTGGTGTCTAGGAAGCTGTATGCAGTATAGATCTGAGAATATTCTTCCCTATTACCTTCCTGTTTCTCATTCGGGATGGTAAAAGAGGGAGGAAATATAGCATTGTGCAATGGTCAGAGCAAGGACAGGCAACTTAATACTCTCTAGATATTTTCACTGGAAACCTTCATAGTCTGGGCTCTGGGAAGTCGTATTCCTTTTTGTCCCCAATATTTTTAACGGACATTTTTTCAAGAAAACAAACATACACTCAATAACACACCTTATGCATAAATAAACACAGAGCCATTGAGCCACGATGACATATCAAACTTCACAACATACATCCTTATTCTAATTACGTATACATTTGAACTGCAAACATATATACATAAACTAGCTTTTCCCGGCCACGCGTTGCTGTGGCTTATGGGAATCCTTTGTTGGCCAGATGGAATAGCAGTGAATAGCCTTGCAATCTCAAAGCCTGGCCATTTTCTGGAGTAGCTGGAGCTTTTTGTTGTATGAACATAGAGGCATGGATGAGGGGTTGTGCTGCCAAGTTTACTGTTTCTGGGATGTGTAGTTTTGTTGTTTTGTCCTAGGCCGAAATTTCATTACTCTTTTATATATATAGATTGATTTTAAAAGTGGGTTTCTGGCTTCCCTTTTGTCATTTTCTCTATAGTTTATTAGCGTTTCCTTCCTAACAGCCTTAGACCCTTTCCTTTTCCTTTTCCTTACTTGCCCTAAACTGTGTCTATTTTAACTGAACTGTTTTAGTCTTTGTTATGATGTGTTTTTATTATGTTTGCTGTGTTCAAGTTGTTGAATGTTGTTTCTGACAATTGACTGTTTTTGCACACATGTTGGAAACCGCCCTGAGTCCTTTCGAGGAAATAGAGCAGTACAGTAGAGTCTCGCGATGTATTGAAAACATTGACTACAAAAATGCGTTGGATAATCCAGAATGTTGGATAAGTGAGTGTTGGATAAGTGAGACTCTACTGTATTTACAAATTTCGCACCAAAATATCACAACATTTACTACAAAAACATTTACTACAAAAACATTGACTACTAAAAGTCAGACTGCGTTGGATAATACAGAACGTTGGATAAGGGAAGGTTGGATAAGCGAGACTCTACTGTATTTACAAATTTCGCACCAAAATATCACAACATTTACTACAAAAACATTGACTACTAAAAGTCAGACTGCGTTGGATAATACAGAACGTTGGATAAGGGAAGGTTGGATAAGCGAGACTCTACTGTATTTACAAATTTCGCACCAAAATATCACATTTACTACAAAAACATTGACTACTAAAAGTCAGACTGCGTTGGATAATACAGAACGTTGGATAAGGGAAGGTTGGATAAGCGAGACTCTACTGAACAACTAAAGTTGCACGTGACTTCCCAACCCTGTTGCTTTTTCTTGCAAATCCCACAATCTCAGGTTGGCAGCAAGTTGCTTTTGGACTACAACCACCCGTGCCAACTGACTGAGATTCTGGGATATATAATCCAAAATTAACTTCCCCAAGTCAGGCAGCCTGGGCATCGAATGCGTGTCTCTGCGGCTTATTCTCGTTGAGGGCTAGGGCCAGATTTGAGTGTGTTTGACTCTTTTTAGCTTGGCAGGTGTATACTTTGAACATATTGAGCGTTGGAAGCTGGAATAAGCGTAGCAATTGGCAGCTCCCTAGCGAGGCATGCTGTGCCGATCTGAGCAATTCAAGCAGACGGCTCCACTGACCCATTTCCCCCTCCGCTCTTCCTCTCTTGACTTTATTTACTAACGGCGCAGATTGCGGTGTAAATCACAGCGGAACAGCAATCTGAATAGGAAGCCTTTGGGGGGGAGAGACTTAAAACCCATACCTCCCTTTCCTTAGCCAGAGGGCATTGGAACATCTGCACAAAGTTGCTGTTTTATAGGCTGTGCAAATTCTGAAAAAATCCTGGCTGAATTGGTCCTGAAACCTCTGCTCCTTAAAAGCCTGAGGATGTTGGAGGCATTCTATTTTGGACAACCAAATGTTGGGAAATTTTGGGATTTGTTGTCGAAGGCTTTCATGGCCGGGATCACAGGGTTGTTGTATGTCTTTCGGACTGTGTGGCCATGTTCCAGAAGTATTCTCTCCTGACTTTTCGCCCACATCTATGGCAGGCATCCTCGGAGGTTGTGAGGTATGGAAAAACCAAGCAAGGAATGTTTATATACAGTAGAGTCTCACATAATAATAATAATAATAATAATAATAATAATAATAATAATAATAATAATAATAATAATAAAAAATCTTTATTTATACCCCGCCGCCATCTCCCCAACGGGGACTCGGGGCGGCTTACATGGGGCCATGCCAACATAAACGGGCCGGCAGAATGTTGGATAAGCGGATATGTTGGATAATAAGGAGGGATTAAGGAAAAGACTATTAAACATCAAATTAGGTTATGATTCTACAAATTAAGCACCAAAACATCATGTTATACAACAGATTTGACAGAAAAAGTAGTTCAATACGCAGTAATGCTATGTAGTGATTACTGTATTTATGAATTTAGCACCAAAATATCACGATATATTGAAAACATTGACTACTAAAATGCGTTGGATAATCCAGAATGTTGGATAAGCGAGTGTTGGATAAGTGAGACTCTACTGTATATCTGTGGGAAGTCCAGGGTGAGGGAAGAACTCTTGTCAATTGGAGGTCAGCGTAAATGTTCCAGTTAATCACCCTAACTTGCATTGAATGGCTTCATCTACTGGCTACTTTCAGCCTGGGGGCGTTCTTTGTTAACTGCCCCTAGTTCCCATGTCTCAGAGTGTTGCTTCTTATTTACTGTTCTGATTTTTGAGTTTTTTTTAATACTGGTAGCCAGATTTTGTTCATTTTCATGGTTTCCTCCTTTCTGTTGAAGTTGTCCACGTGTTTGTGAATTTCAATGGCTTCTCTGTGGGATTTAGGATTTATCTTCCACAAAAAGTTGCTTCCCAAGTCGTCTTTGTGCACAAGTTGGAACTGGATTTTTATGCTACGGTTGTCACATGAGGTTTGATGGGAAGAAGTTCTTTGAATGGATCCCATTCTCAGGGACAGAATATGAGAGATGCCTGCAAACCCACTCATCCTATTCTGTGTTTGTTTTTTGTCCTTTTGCTGCTATCCCTAGGGCTTGGGAGGAGCTGAGCAAAAGGAATTATTTTTTAAAATAAATTTTATTGATTATTTTTTCTTACAAAAATAAGGTTAAAAGCAGGGGTGGTAAGGGGTAGATGGGGAAGGGATGGAGTGTGTGTGAAATTACCTAGGGGATTTTTATTAATTTCCATTCTCTTTCTTTTGGGTATTTATGTTTTTTAAGACTCTACTCTTTCTATGCACCTCTTTTTTATTTCTTCTTCGCATGTGAATCCACTTCTCATGCGTCTTCCATTTTATTTAATTATAAATTTCGTTTTTTCTTGTTTCATATATTCTTTTACTAGTGTCCAGTCCGCTATTTTTTGTGTGGATTCCCTGGTAGTTTCTGAGTTGTTGAGTTAAATTGTCCATGTTCATCTATATATATATAAATGTAATGTACGTTTGTAGGACTGAGTAAACAACAAAACCCCTGAACCAAATCACAACAAATTTGGCCACAAAAGACATAGAGATCCAATCTATGTCTTTCAATTTAAAAAAACTTAGAAAAATAAAGATCAAATTATATGACAAGGAAGAGCCGTTTTCAACCCTGGCTGAAAATATAGGATCATAAATATAATACAGTAGAGTCTCACTTATCCAAGCCTCGCTTATCCAAGCCTCTGGATAATCCAAGCCATTTTTGCAATCAATGTTTTCAATATATCGTGATATTTTGGTGCTAAATCCATAAATACAGTAATTACAACACAACATTACTGCGTATTGAACTACTTTTTCTGTCAAATTTGTTGTATAACATGAAGTTTTGGTCCTTAATTTGTAAAATCATAACCTAATTTGATGTTTAATAGGCTTTTCCTTAATCCCTCCTTATTATCCAAGATATTCACTTATCCAAGCTTCTGCCGGCCTGTTTAGCTTGGATAAGTGAGACTCTACTGTATATAATAATTACTGTGGTATAATAATACAGAACAATATAATTTCTAAAATCAGGACAGTAAATAAAGAACAATACTCTGAAAACAGGGGAATTGCAGACAATCATTGTATAACAATTAAATTTGATGTATTGAAGGGATAGGAAACGAGAGATGCTTCGCTAGTTTAGACATCGGAATGGATTCAATGGTTAATTCTGTGTTTTGTTGTGGAAGACTCTTACGGAATTTCAAACCCGCTTTCCTCCTCAATAAGAATCTAGTTCTTTTTCTCTATTCCATGTTGTAAATGTGCTACGTTATGATAGGACGTATTATTGCCTGTGCCGTTTAAGCTCTTCTGCAGAGTCAGACTCACTTAATGCGCTTGAAGAGACCCTCCAGGAAAAAAACAGCGGGTTTCTTTTGTTGTTGTTGAAAAGGCACCAAATTGAATCATGAACAGACAATTGGAGCGAGTGATGTGACTTCTTCTTTTCCAAAGCCAGTGGAATCATAGCACATGAATGAGAGGCTCTTGCAGCGTCCCAGAGTTGCTAGCATTTGTTTGAGTTTTCCTAACATTTAGTCTGAAGAAGGGCTGCAGTCAAAAGCTTGACAGCTGCTGTTGTTACAATCCTGATAAAGGGATGACTCTCACACTGTTTTTCAGCCATTATTCTTAAATGTTGTTTGACCATCTAAAGTGTTCGGGCCTCTAGTCTGGACTGGATGGTTTACAAAGCCTCTAACGGGACGTTTCCAGATCAAAGCCCCCTTGGCCAAGAGCCACTCTCTGCAGTGCTAAATGATGCTCAGGGACGGTGCCAGCCCCTTGAACACATGGGCGCACTGAAGCAGCGCAGCTTTCCACTCTTTGAAGGCTCTCTTCCCTTAATTGCTTCAATAAACCATATGCCAGCCTTGCTTCAGAACAAAGCAACACAAAACCAAAAAATAAATACAACTTGTGAAAGAGTGCTCCAGAGCACATGGAGCTGCACTGCCAGCGGAAATGTAAGCTATATCAGAGGCATGTTGCAGAGGGTGAGGCGGTGAGCAAATTGAAAAGATCTTAGGGCCGGGCTGTGGCGCAGCTGGGTAGTAACCAGCTGCAATAAATCACTACTGACCAAAAGGTCATGAGTTTGAAGCCCGGGTCAGGTTAAGCCCCCGACCATTAAATAGCCTGGCTTGCTGTTGACCTATGCAGCCCCGAAAGACAGTTGCATCTGTCAATTAGGGAAATTTAGGTACGCTCTATGCGGGAGGCTAATTTAACTAATTTACAACATCATAAAACTGCCAGCAAAACACGAGGAAAGGAATGAGGAAGTACAGCCACCAGTGGACAGTGAAGCAGCAGCTCCCCCTGTGGCTGGAATCGTGAAGCTGGGAAAAAATGTTAAATGCCTCTGTGTCTATCTATATATGTTGTTTGTCTGTTGGCATTGAATGTTTGCCATATACAGTAGAGTCTCTCTTATCCAAGCCTCGCTTATCCAAGCCTCTGGATAATCCAAGCCATTTTTGTAGTCAATGTTTTCAATATATCGTGATATTTTGGTGCTAAATTTGTAAATACAGTAATTACAACATAACATTACTGCGTATTGAACTACTTTTTCTGTCAAATTTGTTCTATAACATGATGTTTTGGTGCTTAATTTGTAAAATCATAACCTAATTTGATGTTTAATAGACTTTTCCTTAATTCCGCCTTATTATCCAAGATATTCGCTTATCCAAGCTTCTGCTGGCCCATTTAGCTTGGATAAGTGAGACTCTACTGTATGTGTTCATTGTAATCCGCCCTGAGTCCCCTTCGGGGTGAGAAGGGCGGAATATAAATACTGTAAATAATAAATAATAATAAATTAGTGAATCAAGGCTGCTGCTGCTGCTTACAGGACTTCAGTGTTCTGATTTCTTTCTTACTCCGTATGGAGGTTTGTGGTCTCTATAGCCACACAGAGAATATTGCTGTTCTGAATGTTCAAGTTGTTTCCAATTCATGGCGACCAATGGCAAACTTGTCGCAGGTTTTCTTGGCAAGATAATAATGATGATGATGATAATGATAATAATAATAATAATAACTGCAAAAGGCCACCCTACTGGGATCTGCACGCATCATCCGAAAATACATCACACAGTCCTAGACACTTGGGAAGTGTTCGACTTGTGATTTTGTGATATGAAATCCAGCATATCTATCTTGTTTGCTGTGTCATAATAAAATAATAATAATAATAACTGCAAAAGGCCACCCTACTGGGATCTGCGCGCATCATCTGAAAATACATCACACAGTCCTAGACACTTGGGAAGTGTTCGACTTGTGATTTTGTGATACGAAATCTAGCATATCTATCTTGTTTGCTGTGTCATACAATAATAATAATAATAATAATAATAATAATAATAATAATAATAGTGGTTTTTTTTCTTCAAGACTATCTTGAAGGAAAAAAACATCTTGCCAGATGAACAGAAAGGCAACAAACGGAAAAGCAGGGGCACAAAAGACCAGTTATTAATTGACAAAATGATTCTGGAGAACTGTAAAAGCCAAAAAGCTAATCTTCACATGACGTGGATTGACTACAAAAAGGCCTTTGACTCACTCCCACACAGCTGGATCATCAAGTGCCTGGACGCCATCGGGATTTGTAAAAACGTTGGCACTTTTATTGAAAACATGATGGAGCACTGGAAAACTGAACTGTTTGTTGGAAATGAAAGCTACGGACTTGTCAACATCAGAAGATGAATTTTCCGGGGAGATTCATTGTCCCCTCTGCTTTTCATTATTGCCATGATCCCTCTGTCAACAATCTTACAAAAAACAAATCTCGGCTATCAAACATCTAAGAATTCGCACAAAATTTCGCATCTGATGTACATGGATGACCTGAAGCTGTATGGAAAAACGGAAACTGAAATCCAGTCTCTGACCAACACTGTCCGAATTTTTAGCACTGATATCAGCATGGAGTTTGATTTGGACAAATGTTCGACAGTGGCATTGAAGAAGGGAAAAATCATTGAAAGTGAGGGCATAAATATGCCTAATGGTCAAACAATAAAGTGTCACCAGCCAGAGGCCTATAAATATCTGGGCATATTACAGCTGGACAACATCAAGCATGAACATGTGAAAACTGTGGTCAGCAAAGAATACACACAAAGGGTCAGAAAAATTCTCAAAAGCAAGCTCAATGGAGGCAACACCATCAAGGCCATAAACACCTGGGCCATGCCTGTCATAAGATATACTGCTGGCATCATAAACTGGACACAGATGGAACTGGACAATCTAGACAGAAAAACGAGAAAACTCATGACCATTCATCATTCACTGCACCCCCGCAGTGATGTTGACCGGCTATATCTGCCTAGAAGATCAGGTGGCAGAGGACTCTTACAAGTAAAACAAGCAGTCAAAGAAGAAGAACATGCCCTGGCAGAATATGTAAAGCAAAGTGAAGAACCTGCTTTGATTGAAGTCAAAAATCAGAAACTCCTCAAAGCACAGCAGACAAAAAATCAGTACAAGAAGACTGCACT